>NC_142607.1:14397389-14700419 GCF_041222555.1 Hakea prostrata
GTGAACAAATATGATGACAACCAATTGCCAGCATCTCAAAGTTGATACTGAAGAACTATGTCATGTGATGAAACCAAGTACAAGAACTTCCAATCATTATAGTAGAAAATTTTGAATCACCAACATCAACCCAAACGTGGCAGTAGCAAAAGTACCATTCATAACAGTAGTAAACCATGTAGCACTAAGGTTGCTGCTCCATAACTTGTGCACCAAGGCAGTAGATTCATAACTTGCACAAATCTTAACACATAACATGCAACTCCAACTAGCATCATAGGAATAACTCAAAAGAATGTAGGCAAGATGGCTCTGATACAAAATAATGTAGAGCTAATCAGCTAATAGCATTCAAGGATGAGTTAGTCCCAATTAAACCCATGAATCAGAAAATTCAGAACTAAGACAGTTCCTGATTTTAGGGTTTGGGTTCATTGGATGAATTCCTTAAAATTAAGGGTTTTCCCAGAATCTTTCAACCAAACCAGAAAATAATATCCAAAAAGCTAATAGATGATGTTAAAGTAACTTGGAAACCTAGTGGAAAGGTTGTGGGAAGATTTGAAAGATGTTAGGGTTTTAACAATAATTCATGGGGATACTTTGAATCATTATGGTAGGGTAAGAAAAATTTTAAATTAATGTGATGAAAAGGGTCAATCTATAGTTAATGTTGGAAAGCTCAATTATCATAAATCAAATGCGGTGGGATAAATTGGGAAAAAGGGTAAAATTAAGATATTTAACAAATGAAGATGGGAGTGAACTTGTGATACCCAAACCTACCCTGGGATGACTAGGGAAGCCTGGGATTTGGTATGAGAGGGTTTTGGGATGTAGTTTCGATGAAACAATTGATAACGGGAGTTTTAAGGTTTTGGGAATGGTCTTGAATAGGGTTTGGGAATTCCTAGGTAGTGCAAGGGATGGGGAGGGGCTGCTATGGGTTTGGGATGTGAAGGGGAAGGGGCTGGGGGTGTGGGGTGTGCGTACTTGGAGGCTGCTGCATCTTGAATAGAGATGCTGCAATTGAAGCAAGAATATTGCTGTGGCCCTCCCAAGAAGGCCACGACCCAATTTCCCACAAGAGATCTTCAATTCTTTATTCAATGCGGACTGTCTCTAGAAGAAAGAATTGCTTATTTATAGCTTTACATCAAGAAAGAAATAATCTAACTCTAATTGGGAAACCAACTTAGACTCAACTAGGACTTAGAAACTAACTCAACTAAGGTTTCCTTAATAAGTTAGGATACCCTTTACAATTGGTAACAACCCAATGAAATAAAGAACTCATCTTGAAATAAAAGACTTAATTATATATAAAGTGCCCTACTTAAAAGAAAGGCTTCTTATGAACAAGAACTCAACTACTTACTCAGACTAAGACTTCAAGATAGGATTGGATTCAGAAAATCAAAACCAAAATTAAAATAAATCAGCAGCAAATTAGGGCTAGAAAATTACCAAGTTGCCCTTTTTAGGAGTATGGCCAGCCCTAGGTGCATCACCTGGGTCGGGTGTTGGGGCCCACACTAGGTTTTCGGCCAGGGGCTGGGCCCTTGTTTACATCAAGAATATGAGAAGTCTAAGGGGTATGGCCAAACCAGATTGTAGAGATTAGGTCAGAATTAAATGGAGGACTGCAATAATTCAAGCAGCAACAGCTTCAACACAGATTTTAAAAGAAAAGAAAAGGAAAAATAAAGGTGTTTCAGCTCTCTTAGCTAGGTTCCTCAACCCTAGGTATTTACTCTTAACAGCAAGTCCCTCACTCTTCTTGTTGCTCAAGCAAAGAGACAGGATAATAAATTCAATGCAAAGCTTCATTGACACATTCATCAAAATCCTGGGCTGAGAACAACCTATTACATATTTATAGAGTGCTGTTACTTGCTCTCATTTGCTTAAAATAAAGCTATTACTTGCTCTTCAAGTTACATAAAATATAGAAACTATGGCTGAGAAGATTTTTCTGACATAGCTAATATTGTCAACAACAAAAATAAGTAGAAACTTACTTACTATAATTAAAACTGAAGATCTAGGCTTTATAATCAGTCAGATGCTTGAATCCTAATTCCTAAAATAGAAACTAACTTTTAGAACTTAGGAAACAAATAAAACAGAAACTAAATAAAATCTAATAAGTTTTAGTCTTCAGTCTTCATAAAAGATCTTAACATAATCTACTCTTGGGCCTCACAAAATCTTCAAAGAATATTCCATCAAGGCCAAAAAAGGGCTTTGACACTGTTCATACAAACAGTTTTTTGGTCCTTCTGGAAGACCAGTTAGACTGGACCTGACTGGTTTGACTTCGCCCTACTGGTCCACCGCAAACCAGTTCGATGTAGCCAGGTTCTACAGTTGAGTTTGCACTTTTATGCTCATGTTTTGGTGACTGATGGCACATACTGGATCCAAATTTGCAAATAATGTTTTCTGTTTATGTGTTGCTGTGGATGCAAGTGTGGTTATATTAATTTGTAGCTTTATAGAAGATTGTTGTCTTTTTTTAGACGGTATTATGATCTGCAAACGTACTATCAAACATTCTGCTTCATCAATGTTGAAAGCACTTTCCTGCTCTTATATTTTCCTGATTGCTGGTTATTTTCTTGCTGTGACATGAAGATTGTACCTGTTTTGTTTATTTCCCATTAAACAAGTTCTGTTATTGATTTTTATGTCTTCTTAATTTTTATATGCACATTTGGCCATAAGTATCATGATGTCTCTTTATATTTCAATGCATTAGTCATGCTGTTGTCACATTTGGCCATAAATATCCTGGCACCTCTTCATATTTCAGTGCATTGCTCGTGCTACCGTCATTGGCTTCTCAGCCATCAAAAGTGGACGACTTTATGAGAAAGCTTCTATATTGATTAAAGATTCAGGAAATCTCTCAGATGCCATACGTTTACAGGTCTCCTATTCTTCATCATAATATGCATTTTCGAGGGTGCTTTTGCTTCCCTTCATATTCAGTCTGTTGTGTCTTCTTGATATTAATTATTCTTTTGCTTTTGGTTCTTACTGTAAGTTGTTGGGAAATGCAGCTTGTTTCTACCCTAAGACTTATCCCGGAGTCCACGCTTTTATTTTTCAGCCCTGACATAAAGGTATTTATAATTTCATGATTCTTGCTCTAATTCCTAGGAATTGAAAGTGGACATCCTTCCTTTGTTCTTTTTTTAGTGGTCAAAATATAAAAATATTTCAGTATTTTTAACTGAAGAAACTGAATTTTTTACTGAGCCAGCCAATTTGACCGAACTGTTGACATTATTTGAATAGCTGAGTTTCATGCTTGTTAAAACCTAGATACTCAAGTGAAAATCATATTAGTATGTGTGAAGCTGAAAGCCTGAAAACCTCCTTAATTCTAGAGAAGTCTATTTTCAAATAGAGATGTATCATGATTTATACTCTCATTGAACTGGATTTTGGCAAGACAGTTGCATTTCATGTTCCTTTCGTGGTTTTCTCATTTTTGGACAAAGTATCCCTAATGCTCAAAATAGTCCTTTATTATTGTCCTGGTGAAGGATGTAGCAACATATTGAATGGTGATCATCAATTTTGACTTTTGAGAATTATCAAATGAGGAAATGTTGATGTTGCTTTTGGTGGATCAGTGGCATAGATTTTTTTAAAGATAATTGGCGCCTTCATCTCATTAATTATTTAAAATTGAAGTGGCATTGATTCATAAAACAGTTTGCCTTTAGTTTTGACTGGGGCTGGACGTCGGGTCAGGATGGCTGTGGGTCTGGTTTGGTATTAATTGCAATATGCTGCAAGAAATCACTGGTTCTACTGGCATTGGTGCTGTAGACCTTGGGTATCGGTGGGTATAACGTTTCCTGAAGAATGTTAATGAAGTAATTATGATTAGCTTACTAGTTATGTAGCTTGCTTACAAGCACAGCTTGTGGGCTTAAGTTTCAAACTATAAATTCACCACAACAACAATAACAAAAATAAGAAGCTTTGTGCCAACTAAATAGAGTTGGCTGCATGGATCTTTGCCTTTCAATTAGCACCATTTGAGGCCATAGTAGATACAAGGCCTAAACCATGCATATTCTCTTTCACCACTTCTCTTAAGTTTATCTTAGATCTGTCCTTAGTTCTTCTAATTCCTTCATTATGGATCGACTTCTCCGTGCAGGGGAATTTATGGGCCTCTGTTGGATATGGCCTCAATTTAAATTCACTACAGTAACTTGAATTTTTCTTTCATCCCTTCCTCTCTTGTTAATCGTTTTGTTTCTTCCTTCAATAGAATCAGTTATTTCACATGGGAAAAAGGAGAAAAAATTTGTGTGTTGCGTCATGGACATTGATGCTTGGGGTGCCAATTTGATAATCCAGCTTATGGCTATGATACATCTATTTGCATCTATTCTTGCATTTTTGTATGCTTTCTAGTGGAAGCTTGAATATGTCATTCCATGATGGTGGTGGTGAGGCCATTTTCTAGTGCTTGTGGGTTTGCATTTGCCTTAGTTGCTTGAATATTATTATTGACTAAAAACTAATGTGATTATTCTTTTTTAACATGTACTTTTTAACAGCATTCATTATTGTCTGAAAATTATGTGATTATTTTTGATGAATCTATTTTTATGAGCGGCTGTCTAGCATAGTAGTGTGGTCCCAACTCCCAAGCATGAATATTAAATGATGCATTATTGTGGACTTGCATTTTTTATGTTCTCGTACGGGATTATCAATATGTTTGTTGAATTTTTTTTATGTATATGCTCAGTAAAGCCATTTCCCCTTATCTTTTCTGCTGATGCACTTCTGACTGTAATGTTATGTACTCATATGTGTCATAATATTCCAGCTGAATTTATCAATTACGGGAGGAACATGTTTTCTGAATGCTGTTGTGAATGACACTCAAGTGGTTGAGGTAATTCAACCACCTCCCAGTTTGCAGTGCTTGCAACTGATGCTGGCTCCCCGAGGGGTAGGGTGTGCACTTGTCACAGTTCATGATATTGGACTCACTCCTCCTCTTTCCGCTTCTGCTGTGGTAAGTTTTGTTTTGTGCTTTTTTTATTTTGTGAGGTTTATTTCTTCTTCTAGAAGGAAGAAACCTGTGCCCTATTGTCAGTTGGTCTAACTGCAATTGCTCATCCAAATGGTCTAGGACTAAAACTGAGGGTATTGGTCGGCTGTTACTCTGATAGTCTGATTTCAGTTGCTCATGCTAGGATCAGAACTGGTAATCATTTTTTGTCCAAAAGATGATTGGTCCATTGACAGTTTGATAGGCCAAATGACCGAAAGCTGGAAGGGAAATAACCAACAACAAGTTACTGTCATGCCTCATTCATTGTACATCTAACTTCAAGTTTGGCGGAAATTTTCTGCCATTACTGACATAATATGAAGTCTCAGGGTGGTTTTTTTTCCCCTTGGGGGGGGGAACTTGTGGCATCAAGAACAGACTGGGATTTGAAGTAACCTTAATGACTATTATTGTGCACACAACTTCACAGTTGTCATGGTTACAAGATGATCCAAGGCAGTGGTTAGTAAAAGAAAAGAAAAGAAAAAAAGAAGCTAATGCCAGAATGGCACCACCTTGACAACTATGGTCTATGATCCAGTATTCCAGTTACCACTGAGAAGTTGCTTGAGATTATTAACAAAGCCCTCCAATATCATGTTTAGAGTTTCCAAGTTCCTTCAGAAGTTCTATTTTTCCCCTTAAATATTTTTGTGCTGCATTAGGGATTTCTTTCTGCAATGCTTCTAAATTTTGGAATTATGTTGGCACCATTATTTATTTTATACTTGAGTAGAAGTGAAGGCATTGTGCATCCTAGGGAAACAATGCCCTATGGTCTATGCTGTAGAAATCTTCAAGCATGTCCATGGTACGTGATTCATGGTGCATTTTTACTTCTTTCTTTTCTGACTTATTATCCGCTGTTATCTGATAAAGGTTTATATATTTTTTTACAGGTTCAAGTTGCAGATGTTGACTGGATTAGGATAATTTCAGAAGAAGAGATAAGCCTAATGGTATGTTGAATTTTCTCTCTCTCTCTCTCTCTCTCTCTCTCTCTTTTCTGTTTCTTATCCAATGTTTTTATGTGCTACGCTTAAATGTTTTGTAGGACAATGATACAAAATCTTTTGATATATTAGCTGGAATTCGTGATGGAAATATCTTTGACTCCTCTCAGGTTTGATTAATTCTACTTTGGACTCTTTATCTTTGAAGTGTATATTTCTATGTCACTGTTATAATTTGTGCATATGTGGACATATTTACTGGTAATGGTTACTTATTTCCCACAATGGGAACTTGGTACTGTGTTTTTGATTTGCTTAATGGATCTTTGTGCTAGATGGGTTGTGGCTGATATATCATACTGTACTTTAAACCGACAAAATTTTTAATCACAATAACTCTAGATTATCTTTCCCCCCTTTTATGGTACAAAAAGTTCTGTCTTAGATTTTCATTACCCAATTATAAGCTTATACGGTAAGTTGTTTCTTGTAGTATGTCTATATGAATATTCATCTTCACATTGAGGATCCTCTACTTGAGCTTGTCAACGGGGATCATTTTCCTAGTTCCGAAGGAGGACATATCCATGGGCCAACTTTTGCAATTCGGGCAAGACATATTGGGGTTACAACTATTTATGTAAGTTTGATTAGGTCTTCCCTTTAATATAATCTTTTACTGTCAATACTAAGGCAGTATAACCTCCATTTCTGAAAATATTTGAGAATTTCCAGGTCAGTGCTATGCAACATTCTGGGCATGAAATCCTAAGTCAACCCATCAAAGTGGAAGTCTATGGACCACCAAGAATACACCCTGAAGATATATTCCTTGTGCCAGGTGCATCTTATATGGTATGTGTCAATAACATTATATTCTTATCCTTTTTCTGATAATGGATTGAAATGTTTTTAAAATGGGGAAGGGAAAAGTCTCCTATTAATGATCAATCTCTAAGGCTTGTGCAGGGGCGGAACCAGGATTCAATAGTGGGGGGGGGGGACCGAATAATGGAAGTCCAGATTAGAGAAGCACCAATGCTTTTTTGCCATACATATTGTGTGGGTCCCATTAGGGTCCCACCTATGAAGTATTTTATTATATTAAGGAATACACTTACATATATTTTGTGGGGCCCACATATATTTGACAAAAATAGGTAAATTATTGGTAATGGTATTTTTTTTTCAACAAGATATTGGTAAATTAAAGCACAGTTTAAAAAAATACACATGACTTCAATCCTAAAAAGTCAGTTGCAAACCAAATTAATTTTTTTTTAAGAAAGAGATGCAAACCAATTTACTTACCTTACTAACTATAGATATTTTATTTATAATATAAAATCAAATAACAAAAATTGCACAAGAAATAAAGAATATAAAATCAAATAAAAAATAACAAAAAAATATGAGTAAAAGAGAAAAAATAAATAAATTGAAAAAGAGAAAGATAACCTAATTGTAGAGAAGATTTTTTTCCTAAATTTTCCTTAATTCACGTTTATAGAATAGATAGAAAGAAAGAAACGGAAGAGAATAATTAGAAAGAATAGAGGAGAGAGGAAAGATGAGATATGAGAGAATAAATTGAGATTGAGGAGTTAGTTTCCATTAGAAATGACATTTTGAATATTTAATAATATATTTTTTTTGAAAAATTTCCCCTAACCCATGTTTATAGAAGGAGAATAAATAAGAAGAAAAGATGTGAGAGAGAAGAAAGAGGAGAATAAATAGGGATTGAGGAGTTAGTTTGCATTATAAATGACATTTTGAATATTTAATAATATAATTTTTCAAAAATTTGCCCTAACCCACGTTTATAGAAGGAGAATAAATTAGAAGAAAAGATGTGAGAGAGAAGAAAGAGGAGAATAAATAGGGATTGAGGAGTTATTTTTTAACTAGGGATGACATTTATACCCATTATTTTACCTTTAAAATTTATTCTCAATTTGGGGGGGGGGGCAAATATTGATTTTTCACATGTGAGAAGAGAAAAAAGCTAGAAAAATAAAGAAAATTAATTTAAAAAATGAAAAAACTAAGAAAATCATAAAAAAATTTAAAAATCGGGGGGGGGGGGCCTGGCCCCTTAGTGGGTCCGCCCCTGGGCTTGTGCCTCAGTTAAGTACACAGTTGTGGGAGAATGCATTCCAATCCCAGTTCCTTGTTGCTTAATAAAATTTTGTTCTTATCATTAGTTTTTGGTGCACTAGTGAATCAGTGATAATCTCTCCTGTTATGAATTATGATGTGGTTATTTAATGATGATCATATCTGTCTCTCTTTCTATCTGTTCAGCTCACCATGAAAGGTGGCCCAACCATCAGGGCCTATATTGAGTATGGTTGCATGGACAATGCGGTTGCAACAATCAACCGGACTTCAGGCCAACTTTCAGCTATTTCACCTGGAACTAGTGTAAGCTAGAATTCCGAGATCCTTACTCTTGTTCGGTATACTTGTTTCGGCTGATAGATACTTACTGATTTCTTGTTAGATGCTGTTGTTGTTGTATCCTCATATAGTAGCTCAAGATTTTGGTTTGAGGGGCTGTAGGTTGTAACTTGGTAATAACGCCAGAAGGTCTGGTGCTGAATCCCAGACATATATGAGGGTTTTGTCTTATGTTCTGCCCACTTTGTGCATCTTGGTGCCATATGAGGGTGTCATATGCAGCGCTGCATGTGTGTGTGGGCCTGCACATGTGAGGTTGTTGTTGTTCACTGAATGCTGGTATGCATTGTTGTAGTCCTAATTAACAGCTTGAATTAATAAAGATTTAATTCAATTTTCAATAAAGTTTAATTAAATGGTATAATGTAAAGAACCCTCTTATTGGTTGTCTTGATTTCCTTCAATTGGAATACATCGGTAAAGATGTTTTACTAGAAAAAATTTTGATGATAGTTCAAACATCAAGTTGGCATTTATCTTGAATTAGATTTAGAGTTAAGTGATAATTGTTTGAGGGTCCGAAGCTATTAACGAGCACACCGACTTGGTAGTGTTTGAATATAACTAAGATCCATCTCTTCCTTGTAATTTTTCAATTACCTCTCTTGGTAAATTAGATTGGCTGCAGCCTTTTTATAATATGGGTTTTGTCATGAGCCAGGATCGGTCTATTTGACTCGTCCTGTTTTCTGAGGCAGCAACATTATGTTACTTGAGTGAGATGATCATCTGATACTATGGATTTGTTTTGTCTGCATAATTACTGGTTTAGTTTGTTGGATCATCTTGTTCCCTTTCAGAGTATTACTTGATCTCTTCAAATATAAAATTTGATTTTATATCCAATTGACTGATTCTGATGATCAGACTCTAATTGCCACGGTATATGGGAATGCTGATACTGTGATTTGCCAAGCACTCGGCAGAGTTAAAGTTGGGATACCTTCCTCAATGATTTTGAGTGCGCAGAGTGAACAGCTTGGAGTTGGCCGTGAAATGCCAATCTTCCCTTCTTTACCTGAGGCATGTATCAAAAGAGAAATAGTTAGTGTTCAGTGTCTTCTCCCTGTGAATGTTCAACTAACCTATTTATGTTCTTCAGGGTAATTTGTTTTCCTTCTATGAGCTGTGCAATAATTACAAATGGATCATTGAAGATGAACAGGTATAATAGCTTCTTCATTTTCCTTTGCTCTCTGCTTTGTTTCTCCTCATTATAATGCACACTTGGAGACATATTTTTGCAAACTTCAAATAAAACATACTTTTTCTCTATGTTTAGGTGTTGAGATTTCGGGGGCATTCACATGGTGATAAGTATGACGCTCCATGCTCTAGTTCGAAAGGAATCCACCCTAATTATCCCGATGAAAAGGACCTTGGTTTTATTAAAGTCTTACGTGGAAGGTATACCCTCTCTCTGTCAGGAACACGGACCCGAGGGGCCAGGCACAGTCCAAAAGTTCTGCAAGGCCCCCGTGGTTCAAAAGATAAAAAGGACAAACAACGGAAACGAGTTGATAATTTGAGACGAAAATACCCTTTTTTGATTTATTTGTTTTAGTCTTTTTTTTTAATAAGTGTATTTCTTTTATTCAAAAAATAAATGTAAAAATCTCATTTTGGTGAAAAGAAACCTAACACGACGAGGTGAGACCCGATTTCTCACGCTCCGCCTCGCGCGGCCAAGAACCGGAGCTGTTCAAGTGAGTTCTTCAAATCTGGATCAGCAGATTCCACCCCTGCAAAATTAAATTCCCAGATTTGATATTTATTCACAATCAAATCTGAAATTAATGATGTAATCTTTGTTTCTGAAGATTCCAAAACTAGGAACCGAGAGGATTTTTAAATTAATTTTGGTCAAACCCAGTTGGAATTCGACAAAAATAATCATGAAAAGAATTTACCTTTCATTTTCTGGATACATTTTCTGATTTCCTGGGCGCAAGCTTCACAGTGCATGTGAACCTTTAACACCACAATGATCACCTGAGGCTGCAAGTAAAGGAACCAAAGGAAAATCGAACATGGAAATGAACAGAAGTAAAAACAAAACAGAACAACATCGATGCAGACAGATCTGAAGCTCATTCATGACAATACCTCCTCTTTCTTCTCTTCTTTCTTAGCGTTCTCCTTCTTCTCTTCATCTTTCTTTGCATCCTCTTCGGAGGTTCGGCATGGGGGAGATTAACTCAACCAGTCTATGACTCTTCCATTAAACTCCATCCAAAACCTTCAATGGATCAGCTGTAGCCTTTTTACCCTTCACAACCACCGTACAAGTCCTGCAATTAGTTTAAACATCTTCCACCCCTGAAAATCAGAAGAAAAAATACATGGAGAGTCCCCAAAGCAGCACGCAAGGTAATGAATTCAGAGAAATTAAAATGGGTTCTCGGCTTCGATCATCAAACCTCGAACCCGTCAAGCTCTCCTAACCTTCTCGCGCATCCCTCACAATGCATGTAGCCTCGAGCACAATCTTTGGTGGAGGTGGTGGTGGCTCCGGGTTCCTCTTGGCATCCTCTGTCTTTATCGATAGCACCCTTCGACAAATACATCAGAAGCTGTCAAACACAACCCCAGGCTGCAAGCGAACGAGCTGCTTGCTGGTGAGAGACCCAAATGAAGTTGCTTACCCAGAGAAGGAGAGAGAAGAGGGTCTCTGGAGCGAGCTGATAGATTTATCGGGTCCACCAAGTGAGAACCAGAGGGTTTGGGTTGGGTTTCCCGGGTGGGGTGATGAAGAGAAAATCACGATTATGGCGGTGAGACTTGAGAAGGCTTAACTCTACCAAATAGGTTAACAAAGATGCCGAAAGGAGAGAGCCCGGGTATAAGCAGCCCCACACCAACGCGGTAGTTTCTCCCACTGACACCGTTCTTGCCACACGAGAAGACAAAGAACCAAAAAATACTAGAGGGTCTCACCCCGTGGTGTTAAGAGTTTCTTTTTACCAAAAATGAGATTTTTACATTTATTTTTTTGAATAAAAGAAATAAAATTATTAAAAAAAAACTAAAACAAATAAATCAAAAAAAAGGGTATTTTCGTCATACAAATTATCAAACTAACCATTTCCGTTAAGCTTGTCCTTATTTAATCTTTTTTGAAACCACAGGGGAGCCATATGCAAAAGAAAACTTAAATTGGACTAAAAGTTACCTGGACCAAACCTCAGGGGGTCCAGATGAAAATTACCCCTTTTTTTATTCCTCTTTTCGGTACAAATACACATGTTATCCTAGTGACCATAAAATTAAATTGATTCAAGCTTTTTTTTGTTTGGAGCAAGTTCTAAGTACTCGTGTTGATTTGCATCTCCAGATTGAGATTCTTGAGACGTCAAAGAAATGGTTCTTTCTTTTTATGGTTTGCAGGTTTGTTGGGCAAATGTAGGAAAGCCAGTTCTAGTATTGTTTTACATATTTTGGCCTTCATAGTTAAGCTAGTTCTTAATTTAGGTAGCAACTATTCAGGGTTAGAGTTTTGATGGTTAAGGATTAGAAGCAGCATGGATGGGGATGCATCAAACTCATTGTTGTTGCAGTTTGTACTGGCAGCAGCTTGTTTGAGTGGTGAACTGGAACAAAAATTCAATCTTGCATGCTAATAGCTAGGAGTGTATTTCATTGAATTAGGTTCTGAAACTGGACATGCAACAAATCCATGGAATGCCCCCTCTATCCAACAGTTGGAATATTCACATAATTTTTCTACATGGCATGATGGTGACTCAAAAAGGGATGTCTAAAGGCAATTTCCCCTGGCTAATATGAATTATATTATTTAATAATCAGATAAAATCTAGTTTATTACTCCCTGATGTACTATTAGATGCCAAGAAAAGTTGTGTTAGTCAGAAAGACATTTGTTGGTTCAGTTTTGAAACCCTACTGATTATTTGACCTGTCTCTGGCACATCAACAAAATTTGAGTTTGTCTCTCTTAATTTTGATTGGTGGTGATGTTTATTTATCTATTAGCCAAATAAGATTTATAATAAATCAGAATGTGCAATGAGGCTACTTGCAGCTATTGCAAAGGGTTATTTACTAGAATGCTGACTTCTTGCAAGAATTTTCCTTTTTGATCGGTTATTCATGATAGTATTTAGCTGGTTTATGTGGTGGTGGAGACAAATTTTCACCATGGAAAATGTTCTGGGGCCCATATCGACCTCAAGGCACCTGGATCGTCATTATTGCGACATTGACCACCACTGGGTAGGCTGTAGGTCATGTTCAGGATCTCGAGTTCTTGGAAATGGCTTGTTGTGGCCCCAGACTGAATGGAGGTTCTGTTTCATTGTTTTGGGTGCAGGGGCATTTTAGTATTTTTATTGAAGTAGGAAAAAAACCTGTATCAATATTTATATTGGTATTTTTATTGAAGTATGGTCTTCACCTGTAATTATATTCATAGTATCTCAACAGGTTGAAAGGGGTAGAAAGCAATTAGGGTTTTATCTATTCTTCTTCTTGTAGTTAAACTATCTATGCTCAGTTTTTAGACATAGCCTTCGGGTGAACCATGTAAATCCTGTCTTGTGCGTATTTTTTGTTATTTCTAACTTCCTATAGTTTCATTGTGTTGCTTTTCTAACAGTCTACTAATTTGACAGGCAGAATTTCTGCTTTGGTTGTGTCTTTGATTGGCTTTACGATATGATTTCTGTTATTACTCATCAGAATGTATCACTCTTCTGCAGGTCTGCTGGAAAAACAAATGTTGCTGTTTCATTCTCTTGTAATTTTCAGTCTTCTGGTGCATTCTCAGAGTCAAAATCATTTAGCGCATCTGCATTAATCTCGGTGGTTCCTGATCCTCCCCTTTCTCTTGGAGTGCCGATGACCTGGATTCTTCCACCATCCTATCTCATGTCAGATCCCTTGCCTGCATTGTCAGAAACATCCAACCAGTGGGATTCCCATGGTCGTAAAGGAACTATTGTTTATTCTCTGTTGAAAGCTTCGGGTGACAAGACTGAAGATATGCAACAGGATTCTATTTCCATTGATGGGGGAAGAATAAAGACGCTAGAAACTAATAATATTGCTTGTATTCAGGCAAGAGACCGAACGACAGGAAGAACTGAGATTGCAACCTGTGTTAGGGTTGCTGAGGTATTATTATGTTCTATTATTTTTTCCTTCCTGTTAATGAATTATATGTTGCAAAGTCTGGTTGTGTTCTGCTGGTATATAAGTTGTTACTAACAGAAAACTGTTTCATTATCTTTGCAACTTTCTGATTTCTTTCCTAGATTTCTCTAAATTCATCATTGAGCCTGTAGTTGATGCATTTGGCCAATGTGCATAGAGAGCTGTTGCAATTCCATTTTCCCATCCCATGTTTTTTTTTTTTTTTTGATACTAAACCAAAGCTTGATATTAATTAAGATAGCAAATACATAGAGTAGTAGGGTCAATTACATTTACTGCTTTGTTATGGTCTATGGAGGATACAAATGCTAAATACGTGAGCCATTTGTGGAGTGTGGTGTCACAAAAACCATTAAGGTTTACATCCCATGTTTATAAATGGAACTGTTTTCTACTGCCTGACCATTGATTTGTTTAGGAAGCTTCTAATCAATCGGAACAACATTCTTAGTAGGTGACTATTCTGTCCTTCCATAAACTTAAGATGCTTCAGAGGCAGTCATACTTCAAAGAGTGTCATGTGTCAGTAAAAATTGTCATTATAGGCTCCCACAGGATCTAAAAAAGTGACAAAAACTTCCACCTGACATGCCTATAATTATTCTGGAATGAGGTCTCATTGTTGTTCACATGGAATCAGAAGGTCCAACTTTGTTTATCAGGATTTGATCCATTAGTGTTTCTTTATTGATGTCTATAATCAATTTGTTAAGTGTAAGATAATTGATGGAACCTTGTTCAAAGTTCTATGAGATCTTGTGTAATGGAACTGCCAGTGGTTATGGACACGAAACCATTAGACTGAACATTTACTTTTACAAGTGGAAAGAGAAAAAACAAGCAGAAGTACTAAAAGAAAGACATCAATGTGGAGTATCACCCCCTTCCCCCCGTCTCTCTCTGTCTCCAACACCCCCCCCCACCAAAAAAAAAAAGAAGAATTGATCAATTACATTCTTTTTTTTTTTTTTCCCTGACTTGTTTGTATAAAAGATTGCATGCTTGAACTCCTAATAGTGGAAATTAAGGTTAGGGTTTACAGAAGACTCAGATTGGCCTTTGTTAGGGTTGAACTCTCGAGTGGTGTATTACAGGGACTGGTTTAGGGTTACAGATTTATGTTAGGTTTCTAGAGGGAAAATTAAGTAATTATGGAGCTAGGGGTTGAAGGTCTAGGTTTAGAATTACTGTTTCAGAACTAGCATTCTAAGGGATTGCATGGAGGTCCCTTACCACTGATGAGAAGCTCCACTAACACTTAGAGCTTAGCAGCAATACAATCTTTATTAGTTGTATTTGCAAATCTATTATCTGAGTTCGGTTACAAGCATATGCCTTCTATTTGTAGCCTTAAAAATGACTGTCCTAGCTGTACTCAACATACTAATCTATTTTCAAATGGGAGTCTTAAAACTGAACTACAGGACTTCTTAGTCCTTAATTCCTTATCACATCCTAGACTGACTTAGACACTTGAAACTAAAATAGAACATAAGAAAAAACTGTGCTGCCCTTATAACTTGAGTTGGGCAGAACTTACATAATTAGACCCCTTAAACTAAAAATAAGGACATATTCCTCCTCAACAATGGCGTCTTCATCTTCACATTCTTTGATGAAGACATTGAGAAGTGAACCGTAGAATTCGCACTTTGGTGGGTTGGCTCAGGAACTCTCTTTCCAGAATTGGGGCCCTCACTTGCAACTCAGGAAGATCAATGACAAGTTGGTACCTCTCTAGATTGCACTGCCTAGGGCTTCCCTTCCACCCTCTTGAACAAGGATTGACTCAGCCGAATTGGCTCAATGGTTGGTCAACCTCTGCCTCACTCGGTGCTCATTTTGGATGAACATGGTCATAGGTTCACGTGTTCAACCAGACACTTCATTTTTGGGAACCTCTCACCAATATGACCTCTGTAAGGTCTTCGGGCATTTATCCTCAAATTGCTCTGAGAACCCCCCCCCCCTCTTTGGTTCCTTCTTCCTTCTCTCCCCCTTCCACCGTTAACCTCTCTTCACTCTCTTCCATGAGTCCATCTAGCCCTATTCCCCTGTCCTGCCTGTGGCAGTGCTCGAAGCTGCTGCCTCAGAATTGCTGACCTGTCCGCCCATATTGTTGCCTTCCCTCTTGCTGCCGATCGATGCACCTCTGCCCTTGATGAGGTTGCCTCTCTTGAGCACAACACGAATTGGTTAGCTGCCTGTCCATTGATGTTGACCTTTGCACGGTCTCTTTTATCCCTGGCTCCCCTCTGCTCTCTTCCGCTGCCCCTGTCGCACACTGTCTCCTCTTCCCTTCTTAGTGTCTTTGCCCTCTGCCACCATTGTCTGCCTTCCTAACTCCTACTGTAATGGCCTAAGTTCCTAGACCCAGTGGGGCCCATGACATTGTTGTCTAACTGGACACGTGCAGGTTATTCATTAACTCTTCATCTAACATTCATCCAAATAATATGCAGAAGCTTACACTATTGGGGTTAACCGGAAACTTATTCTCATTTTCATTTGATTAAAATATACTTCATTAACGGTTAATCATTGTCATGGTCAAAGGACAAGGTTTCCATTAACATAAACATAAAAACCTCAAGAGATACATTTTGGGTGATACTGTTGGCATCTTAACATCATTTATATATCAACATTACATTCCTATTTACACTAAAAGAGTGGTGCTCTAGAGGTCACTTAGTCTTGCCTGTAACAATGACCCATGTACCTTTTTCTTGTCTACCTGGATCTAGGACAGTTAAGAACTTTAATGAGCATTTTAGTGAAACCATTCCTAAACCATACATATAATAGCGAGAACCATATCAAAGACATTAAGTAACAATAGAAGTTCAGTTTATGAAAAGAATATATGCAATACAATAGAACTAAAGGTATTTCCAATTCAGTTGCCTGTAAGCTTCTTTTACCCTTTTCTTCCCCCATTACGCTCTGGGCCATTCAACATAGAACATCATTAGGGAATGCATAACAAAGTATCTATACCCTTTCATAGTTCTTTTTCTTTTTGTACATGATAACTATTGTCTTCCCATTGTATTTTCTTTTATGCATGAATTCCTTTATCTTGATTTATGCTGGAACAGATGCCATCGCATAAACATTCCCTGCTGTGGTGATTCAGAATATTGGTACTATGGTACTTCAGTCCCTACTGTAATGATTCAGTAGGCAGTTGGTGGTGATCTGAATCATTTTTTCCTTCTTTTCTTCCTCTATTTTGTGGTTTCATCTCCAATTTACATGTCAGTTTTCTCATGTGTTCGTCTGGTTTCTGGTTTTGAATCTCATCTTTGGATCCATAAATAATTGCTTCTGTGGTTTATTTTCCAGGCGGTACTTGCTAATTCATCTGTGAATCAGTTCATTACAGAAACTGGATTTTTTTCTTCTTTGTCTTCTAGTTGAGCTTCCTCTTTGAACCTGGATTCTCTTGGATCTCTAAATTATCAGAATCTGTGAAATTTGATGGAAATATTCCTCCAATAATTTAGAACATCCTTTTATCAGCCTTGGTATGTCATTGATCTTAGGGTTTATATAATTTTTCTCTCATCTTGGTCATGCACTTCTATTGTGAGTTTCCTTTACCGAATAGGGTTTTACCTGTTCTCAGAGTCTGATCACCTGATCACTCTGGGATTTTGATATCTTGTCTTCTTATACCCCATTAGGGTTTCAGTCACATCTGATACAGGTGTCCAAGATGGCTCTGTGGAATTTCACGTGTATATTGGCAAAATCTTTGGAAACGGATAGCCTTTTATATCCTAAGAATTGAAGCCCTTGCAGCTGGGTGATTGCTGTATTTATGGGGAATGGCAGGTCGTAGATTCTCTAAACACATAGAGAATGCATAGTTAGCATTGAGTCCTATGTATCGTGCCTGGGGATTAACGTTGCTGTTGCGCTTATTCTTTTTTTTCGTTGTTGTTGTTGTTGTTGTAAACTTAGGGTGAGATATTATTTAATTTATGTATTTTCTATATTAGCACGGAGGTCTGTTTGCTGAGAACCATTTCTGTGGCCAGGTGGCTCAAATAAGAGTAACTGAGGGATTTCATTTCCATGTAGCTGACCTAGCCATTGGTGACAGACTTGAGCTTGTTGTAAGCTACTGTGATGATATAGGTAGCAGCACTACCACTAAAGTGCACTTTACGTGCTTTCCAGTGCTGCATTATCATGTGTGATTTATGGTTGTGATTCTTCCTTTTCCAGGGAGCCCCTTCCATGAAGCCTATGGTGTTGTTCAAGTGAGCGCCGAGACTAATTACCCTGATATTGTTTCTATTGGAGACACCTGTGATGACAAAGGCAGAATCCATTTGAAGGTCTGATGCCTGCTTCTACTTTTCCTGATTTTTCAGGTGCTCAGTAATCTTAAAACTTTTGGTTCAAGACAGTTCATTCTTTGAATCACCTGCAGCCATGCCATCTTTACTCAGAAGTCAATTTTCCTTATATACCTATTTACTTCTATGTTTACATTGGACAGCAAGCCTCCTGCTTTGAATAAGAGATGTTCTTGAAAAGGGAATCAGAATTTTGCCTTACGCAAATACAGTAGATACTAGATACTGATAGGATGCAAAAGGGGTTAAATATAATTATGTTATATTTGCAGATAATCTAATTTGAATATGTGTAATTTATCTTGTCAAAATATTATTATTGTTATCGTTTCATTTTCCCTTACTTTCTCCTCTATCTTTTGGCTTAATAGGCGATGAACCATGGTAGGGCTCTTGTTCGAATATCAATTCACAAACAGCCAGAGAAGTCAGACTACATGATGGTACTTTTCTTTCCTTTAATGTTTTTGTCTCTTTATTACTATTTTGGTGTAGCTTGCTTTTCCATCGATAGACTACGTGCCTAATTTTTGAATTGCACCATTTTCAGATTTCAGTTGGTGCTCGTTTACATCCTCAAAATCCAATCCTCCCTGTGGGTCATCATTCTAATTTCAGTATAGAAGGTAGGTCATTTATCTGTTATATTTAGTGAACTTCGAATCTTCTGTATGCTGTTGGCATCTGCAGGGGGCATTTACATTATACACATGGGCTTATATTCTAGACGTATGATTGGGGCAAAACAGTTAGTTTTAGATATATTCTATGTCTTGGGAAGATATGGAAAAGCTTGAGACTCAACCTCATCGGGATGATAAATAGTCCAAAATATCAAGCGCATCAACTCGAAAATGTTGACCAGAATTTTGACCAGATTTTGTTTCTTGTAGGCTGTGATGCTGAAATGTTACGAATCCCTTCTACAAAGACATAAACTTGAGCAGACTGAAATTTTGAATTACATTTGTCAGAAAAGGGGGGGGGGGGAAGGCATTGGCTCTTGATTTTTTTTGCCACGTTTATCACTCAAAACTGGTCTCTCATATGCTGTATTGCTGAGACTTGGGGCATGGAAGACTTGGGGTAGTAGGGTGTCTATAATTTATGTATTATTTATGGCACTTGGGTCGGGTCTTTATGTAATTATATAGCTGTCAAGTGGCAAGACGACCCAAGGCAGTGGACAGGGGCCTAGATGCTTATGTGACAGGTGTAAAAGCCAATAAAGCACCTAGATTGTAAGGTG
Source organism: Hakea prostrata (assembly GCF_041222555.1). Lineage (NCBI taxonomy): Eukaryota > Viridiplantae > Streptophyta > Magnoliopsida > Proteales > Proteaceae > Hakea > Hakea prostrata. The sequence continues at coordinate 14,416,689 of NC_142607.1, forward strand.
CATACTAGTACAAAACTTTGGTGACCAATGTATGCTGGTGTAATTCTTTATTTCACCCTTTTTCTTACATTTTTTAGCTTGCTATAATATGTACCTTATATCATAAAATATTTATGTTAAGCCACATCAAATATCAACATTAAACCACCTTAAGTCATCAAAAACCAGTCAAATTATCAGTAATCAACATAGAACTAGATGACAACAAAACTGAAGAACTAAACTATTGGAAGTTTAAAACTGACAGAACATCGTTTAGTTTATACTTTTTTGGAATTGGTCATTGTCATCATATGCCTAGTCTGACATTTGGTCCCTACCATTCAGCTTCAGTTTTCCATTAACTGCAGTGAGCAGACTAAGTTTCCTTTGTGTCTGGAATTGAGCTGAAGGACTCTAAAAGTATGTACCAATTGCAACTCGTCCCTTGAGTAGTAAAATGTAAATATACCAGTGCTCTCATGAACTGTATTTAATTATGGTGCTGATCATCATAGTGGGAAAAGCTTGATCTCATAGATAAGCAGGTTCCATTCTCACATGGCTCTCAAATTTGTTCCAATGAATTGGCTGGAATTGTTACACAGTTTTGATAATAGGGTTCTGTGTTTAGTTCATTTTGTTTATAATCTCAAATAAAATAATATTTGGAAAGGAAATATTCAAATCTATGTAAGAGTGGTAACCTGGAAAGAAGAGAGGAGGAAGCTAATGGGTCTGAACTTTTGCTTGAATCAAGGTAAAGGGCTGTCCTATGGCATTTCTGTATGAAGTGTAAAAGATAAGATGTTTGAAAAGAAGAAAAAAAAAAAATAATAATATATATAAGTGTCAATTCAGGAAAACTGATCTTTTGAGCAAAACCACCAGCAACCTGGAAAGAAGAGAGGAGGAAGCTAATGGGTCTGAACTTTTGATTGAATCAAGGGAAAGGGCTGTCCTATGGCATTTCTGTACAAAGTGTAAAAGATAAGATGTATGACAAAAGAAAATAATAATAATAATAATAATAATATATAGAGCAAATTGCACTGGCACCCCAAAATGGAGGCTTTAAAGCGCTGACACCCCATTTTATGTTTAAAAAACAGACACCCCATTTTATGTTTAAAAAACAGACACCCCATTCATTAAAAATACTAGTCCATTCTGTTAGTAAAACCATTAACCCACAGTTTTTTTTTTGCAAATTCCAAAAATGCCCTTACCAACACTTAAAACCCTAAACCCCAATTTGTTCTCTCTCCTCACTCGGCTCTCCTCTGCTTCACCGTCTCCACCTTCCTCCGGCAACGTCATTTTGATGCATCCACAACACCACAATAGTGACCCAAGAAATAAGCTTGAATTTTGATTGCAAAGTTGATCTTCCAAATCCAACAACCCTTTAATCGTCGCTGGGTTGATTTGATCCTTCAGATACAACAATGGGGATGATGAAGTACAACACTTCTCCAAGCCATCCAATTTGTTCAAGCAGAGATTGACCACCAAATAAAAAGGTAATCATCCCCTGCTGCTGTTAAAGTTTAAACAGAACCCTTTGTTCTTTCCTTTCTGATTCGTTCCTCTGTTTCTGATCGAACCTTATATTTTGAATGGTTTTGTTGATTTGTTTAGGTTGTAAGGGAACCCTTGTTCACCTCTAATCCGTTACGTTGTAGACGTGCAATTATAAAACCTGGGAACAGCAATGATTCAAACCTTCTGTTAAAGAAGGTGATATCCCTTCTGGTAATTGTTGTAATTTGAAGGTGGAGACGGTGAAGCAGAGGAGAGCCGAGTGAGGAAAGAAACAAATTGGGGTTTAGGGTTTAAGTGTTGGTAAGGGCATTTTTGGAATTAAAAAAAATAAACTTTGGGTTAATGGTTTTACTAACAGAATGGACTAGTGTGTTTAATGAATGGGGTGTTTGTGTTTTTTAAACATAAAATGGGGTGTCAGTGCTTTAAAGCCTCCATTTTGGGGTGCCAGTGCAATTTGCTCTAATATATATAAGTGTCAATTCAGGAAAACTGATCTTTTGAGCAAAACCATCAGTATTTCAGCAAGAAATGATATTAAAACCTGAAATCTGATAAATTAAAAGCAAAAAAGGCGATGTGGCTGATGGCCATGTTTCTTGACTTGGCATACCAACCACTTGATGATGTGAACCAGAACCAGGGCCACATCTAGGGCCGAAACAGGGCCTAGGGTTATAGCCCAACACCCTACAGCTTTATAGAAGATTGTGCAAGATTTGGGCAATTTGGTAATTTTGCTTGTTTTAGTTGGAGTCAAATTAGTCTTTTGTTGGATCCAGTATGTTAGTAGGATACCAAGATCTACTTTTGTTTTTGAATTTGGTTTAGTTTTAGACAAGTTATTGAAGAGTCCTAGTTAGGTTAGGAATCCCAATTAGTAAACGATTCTCTTAGTTAGGGTCCACTCTTACAAGGAGTCCATATCTACTCTTATTTTGCAATTTGGATCATCCTAGGGATGAGCTATGACAAGAGTCCTGTCCTTTTTTGAATGTGAGTCTATAGTCTAGCTAGAGTGCAAGTTTGAGTCACCTTATGTTGAGTCCTAATGTGATTACACACATTAAGGCTATAATAAAGCCTCTCTAGCTTGTAAAAGACAGTTTTGATGATTAATAAAATTTGAGATTTGGAAGCTGCCAAGAGAGGAGTCTTGGGTTTCCCTATCTGGGGAGACTTGCGGCTGTGTGTGTTAATAATTCTCTGCAACTTGAAGTTATTCAAATCTCCCATTCCCTTCTTCATGTAAGTACAGTCAACCCCACCTCAGCCCCTACCTTCTCCTTCTTCCCTCACTTGCAGCCTCTTTTCCCCATCCTGAAAGCCCTAATCCATTTGATCCAGGCCCCCTCCCTGTCGCGCATCACCCCCCTCCTTTTCCCATCCCCTACGGCAGCCTTCCCTCACCTCCCCACCCCGTTCCCTTCAATACCCTCCTTTGCCCAGCCCCTTCTTTTTTTTCCTTTTCTCTCTTGCATCAGTGCTGGAATTTCCAGAATACTGAACCAGAATTTGCCAAACCCTAAACCCATAGATCCCCACACCCCTTACCTAATACTCACTCTCTTTAGGAATCAAACTCCCCTCCCTCTTGCCTTCCTTCGATCCCCCATCTCAGCCCTTTCCCTTCTTCCAATAAATCTAACTTTGTCTACTTCATTCAAACCTTAGAAACCCTAACCTTACTTTCATTCATAACTTTCAAATCCTAATTCCTTTTCGGATCACCCTCCCCAACCCCTCCTTTGACATTCGGCTATAACCCTGGCCTTAGTCATCACCCTAGAAATCCTAATTTCTATCAAATTATAACCTTCAAAACCCAAATTTTATTTACTCGATTCTGAATTTCACGTTATGCAAGGTTTAGGATTGAATCTTATCCACCCCTAGCTCCTAGCCCTACCTGAACCCTTGTCAACCCATTTTAAAACTCTGGAACCTTCAAATAAGCCCTAACCCTACAATCACATGGTACTAAACCCTTGTTTTCTGCTGGTTCATTGGATCAAGATCCTGAAGAACTCTCTATTCAGGGTTTGCATTAATTATTATGCCCTAGATTTTGGGGTTTACATTACTTGATTTTATACCAAGTGGCTTAGTAGATTACTCGTCATTCAGGATCTTGGTTTCGGACCTGGTCCCAGTCAGGTGATAAACCAAATTGGTATGAGATCTTGGTGAGTTGGTACTGTATTCATTTTGAATTCATAGCCAGGTTTTGTGGGAAGCATATAACCAGTATTAACTACTGAAATCTTGCCGAGATACTGATACAGTGACTTCTGAGTTGAAGCTGTGTGCTTAACTCTGGAGATGTCTTTCCATGAGATTATCTTCTTACTACAGTATCTTGTAAATTGTTTGTTTCTCATCATTAGTATTAAGATTTAAGCATCTCTGATCAAGCCTCTTTGCCTTCTTCCTTCTTAACGTCTTCTTGTTGTGCATTCTTGATATGGCAATATGCAAGTATCCTATCAAATGTGTGTGTGTGTTTTAAATCAATAAATTATAAATTATTTAAAATCTATACCAATGAATATAAATTTAAAGAAGTTTGTTGGGCCTAGTAGGTCATGTTCGTATGAAGGTAAGAGGAGTGGACTTGCCCAGTTTATGGTCAAGATGACTAACCATTCATAATATAAATTGCCAGTTTAGTATTTTCTGCATGATATCCTAAGTTTCTGCTTTGTATGTTAGGGTTAAGAGATCGAGTATATGGTCAGTGGGTGAGTGCCAATGAAAGTGTTTTGTCTATAGACAGGGTCTCTGGAGAAGCCCATGCAGTTGGCGAAGGTGGGACCCAAGGTACTGAACCACAATCTCGTTTTCTTTCATTTGATGTGTACTGAAATTAATTCAAGCAATTTGATCTTTGTCTTATTGCTCTAGAAATATCATTTTTCATCAGTCGACAAATATCTTTTGTAACAGTTGCATTTGAAAGTTCAAGTTTGAAACTACAAACTACAGTGTCAGTGAAGAGAATGAATCTGGTTTCAGTTGATGCACCTACAAAGACCATAACCAATGTCCCTATGAAAGTATATAATTTCTCAGTTAGATTAAGGTATGCATTTTGCCCTGTCTTCAATAATATGTTTGCAATTATCATGATAGTTTGTCTTTTAGTGTGTTAACTTTTTGGATTTGACATTTTAATGGTTCTTATGTTATTTAGGTATTCAGGGGGGGGGGGGGAATATGATGTATGGCTCAAGTTGAGTGGCTAATTATTACCCTTGCATGTTGATGATGTTTACAAATTGATGAGTTACTTCATTCCTTGTAAACATTTCATGATGCTGCATCCTGCCCATAAGGTGGCGTTTCAATATATGTAGAATAAATCTCCTTTCTGAAACTATTGCTTGGAATAAGAAGTTTAATGCTGGAGCTAATTGTTGTCTTCTTTTGATTGCCATGGTATATTTAAGCCTCTATCATCCCCCACTCTTTTAAGTTTGAATGTCGTTTATCTTCTTTTACTGGTTTTACGCCCTCGTATTTGTTTTTATGAGGGGGTTGATTGGCTCTTAACTGGCTTGGGGAGTGTTGAAGCAGTGGAGGGAGAAATCAAGACCCTGGGTAACAAAACATGCCTGTTTTGTTCACAATCTGTTTACGGTTAATCCAAGGGAGTTTGAACCAACATAAAATTTGATGGGTTTCCAAATTATACCAAGGAACAAGATTTGGACGTTCATTTATGGAGATTCTTCTCCATTCATATGTGAGAAATAGCAGCCTGAACGCAAGCTTGTCTATGGTGTTGCAAATAGAACGCCTTAAGAAGGCCTACTCGAGCAAAGCCACTCCCTGCTAAAAGTAAGGGGTCTTCTATTTCGAGGCCAAAAATAGAGCTTAAAGCATTTTCCAGTTGTGAGAAAAAGTAGGCAAGTGAAGAAAAGGTGGTCAGTTTCCTCCAGTTTCCTTGAAACTATTCCAACACAGGATGTAGGCTTGGGGAACTGTGATGTTTCAGCTGATAAAGAAGGATTTAGTTTTCAGGCAAAGCTTAAGAGTTCTCCAAACTTCAAAAATGGGCCAGGGAATATGACTAGGAAATAGACAATTTTGAACCACAGGACAAGGGGGCATTGTTGGTTTTCAAAATGCCAGGCAAGGTTGCTGAAAATTTCTTTAGAGATGGAAGCAGCCTTATGGGAACAAGAGAGCGACAAGTGGGTGGACCATGAACCTGAGGAGATGATAAATGAACCTGTTTTTAGAAGGTTGAAGTAAATCAAATTGATCCGAATAGAGTCATGTTTGGTGAATCTTTTTAGATGAGGGTGGGAGGATGCTGGCAATATTAAAATCATAGATCCTTTGGATGCCATTACCACCACCTGTTTCTGGAAGGCAGGTAGCATGGGTGGAAATTTTTCAATGGTTCTTTACCTTTCTGGATAAAGGAACATAAGAGATACCCCATGATAGAAACGGTGGATTTTGCAAGACCATAGTATCGCACCAGTAGATGTAGGAGAATTAGAGGGTTGATTTTACCAGGGGAAGCCTTGCAAAACTACTACTTCTAAGTGATGTTAAAGCATGCCCAAAGAAATATTTAGGACAAAATTTCAGTGAAATGGAACATTTGACTGAAACTGATGTGAACCAAGATCTAGGATTTAGTAGGTTGATGCAAGCCCTAGATCCTCTTCAAGAGAATCGGCAATCAATTTGGGTTTAAATCACTCTATGTTTGAAGGAAATAGGTTGGTTATGGGGTTCTTGGGTTGGGGGGTAGGGTTAGGTTCGGCTAGGTCTTAGAGGTTAGGGTTTTGAATTGCAGTGTTGTTCTTTTTCTGTAATTTATTTTTCTGACTGAAATGAAAAGGCTAGGGTTTTGGAAATTAGGGTTTTTAGAATCTAGGATTTTTAGGCTTTGAAATAGCATTAGGGTTAGGGTCGAGTGTCTCTCAGGGTTAAGTTAATTCCTGGAGGGCTTAGGGTTTGGATAAATGGTTGTAGAGAATTAGAAATTTGAAGTTCTAGGGTTTAGGTTTCTAATGAAGATGGAAATTCAGATTTTTCTAGGGTTTAGAGGGGATGGGAGGGAAGGGGCTGAATCCTAGGCCTGAAGGTAGGGTTGGGGGAGGGAATTCTAATTCCTATTAGGGATGGGTCTTGGGTAGGGTTTGTGAAAAAGGGAGGGGGGGGTGCTGTAATACTGGAACTAGGGTTTGAAGGGGATGGGGATGGTCTGCGGATGGAATGGAGATGAAGGAAAAGGCTGGTGTTGGGGTGGGGGTTAATACTTAATTGGAGTTGCAAGGATGGAAGCTGGAGATTTTAAAAATTCTGCAGAAATCTTCTTCTAAAGCTGCCGCAGGGTCCCTCCAAGGGACCCCAAGCTCCTGGCGTTGCTCCTCCAATTGTCAGCTGCTTTTCATTAATTATTAACTTGCGTATTACATTGTAGTGAAGCTTATTTATAGCCTTCAGAAGGAACCCATGCTAGGACCTTAACATGGAAAACAAATCAAATTGAAAACTCCTATCTAGTTAAGGACTCTTACACCACAAGGATTCTTTCATAGCTCACTCTACAACAACAACAATAAGCCTTGTCCCAACTAAATGGGGTCGGTTACATGGATTTGTGCCTTCCAATCAGTTCTTTTTGAGGCCATGCTAGATAAAAAGCCTAAGTTATGCATATCATTCTCACCAATTCTCTTAAGGTTATCTTAGGTCTACCCCTAGCTCTTTTAGTTCCTTTAATTTGGATTATATCACTTCTTCGTATAGGGGCATTTATAGGTCTTCGTTGAACATGGCCGTGCCACCTCAAATGACTTTCTCGAAGTTCATCACTTATTGGAGCAACTCTCAGACCAACTCTAATATGATCATTCATTATCTTACCCTTCCTAGTTTTGCCAATCATTCATCTCAGCATGCTCATTTCTTCTAGACTGAATTTATCTATATGATTCTTTTTAACAACCCAACACTCTGCACCATACATCATAGCTGGTCAAACAACAGTCCATAGAATTTTCCTTTAAGCTTCAATAGAATTCGTCGATCACAAAAGACCCCGGACACACCTCTCCACTGCATCCATCATATTTTAATTCTTTGGGAAACATCATCCTCTATATCATCTCTTTTATTTATGATTAAACCTAAGTGCCTAAAACAATCACTATGAGGAATCTCCTTATTATCAAGTCTCACCACCTCATCATCTGCCCGATCATGACTAAAGTTACAAACTAGATATTCTATCTTCGTTCTACTTAGTTTGAAACCTCTTGATTCCAAAGCTACTCTCCATGATTCTAACTTTGTAATAATCCCCACTTGAGTCTCATCTATCAACACAATATCATTAGCAAAAAGCATAAACCAAGGGACCTCGTTTTTAATGTCTTTGGTTAATTCATCAATTACAAGTGCAAATAAATATGGGCTTGAAGTTGATCATGTAGCCCAACTGTAATTGGGAATTCATTACTTTGTCCCCTTGCCGTTCATACACTTGTCATTGAATCATCATACATATCCTTAACTATGTCTATATATTTACTTGCAACACTTCTTTTCTCAAGTACATGCGATAATTAACGCTCTATTTTATAAGTTTTTTCTAGGTAAATAAATACCATATAAAAGGTCTTTCCTACACACTCTATATCTTTCTATAAGTCTCCTAATTAGGTAAATAGTCTCTGTTGTAGGTCTTCCCAGCTGAAACCCAAACTGGTTCTCGGTAATTGTGGTTAAGTGACCAAAAGGGTTTCAATTACTTTCTCCCATAATTTTGATAGTATGGCTCATCAGTTTAATGCCCCTATAGTTATTAAATATTTCCTTTATTTTTGAAAATTGGAACCATGATGCTTCTCCATGCATTTGGCATTTTTCTTCTGCTCATAATCTAGCCATGGGTTCCTAAGCTCTTCCATACTTCTATTAAGATTTCATCAAAACCTTGTGTCTTGCCCAATTTCATCCTCCTTAGTGCTTCTTTTACTTTAGTCATTGAAATTCTCTATATATACGTTCGAAAATTAGTGCCTTGGTGAATGGTGTAATCGTCTGAATCACAGGTGCTTGAAATATGCTCGTTTAGTAGACTAGAGAAATAAAACTTTCATCTTTTCTTAATGTCCTCATCACATACTAGTACTTTACCATCTCCATTTTTAATACATCTAACATGGTCATATCTCACTCCAAAAGAGTCCAAATTGAGATCTAAAAGTAGATATGGAATTCTTGCAAGAAGTAGAACAAAACCAGAGGACTACTTTACAACCTTAGGAAACTTGACGTAGCAAGGACTCTTTGATAATTTCTCCAATAATGACTCAAACTCAAAAATAAAAGTAGATCTAGGGTCACACAAACATACTGGACCCCACTAAACCCTAAGTGGCCTCAACCAAAATTGTGAAAATTTACAAAAATAACCCTGCTGGTACTAGAGGGCCGTAGGGGTTTGTGGAAGATACCCTAGCCCTGGATCTGGTTCACATCAGAAACTCAATCAAAAGCACGAAATTTTGGTTGAAATATTTGCAATTTATGTTATCACATGCAGTTTTGTTTCAAGCCCTGGCAAAACTGAAATATTTGAGTTTCGCAAAATTTCAGCAAACCTGGGTACAGTCTCAAGTTGTCATCCCCATCTTTTGGAAAAATCTTTTTATTGAAATTTTGAGATTTATAATTTTCTAGTCCTGCTTGTGTATAACAAATTTGTAGATAATGTAGTGTGGATGTCTCACTGCGTGAAATGTTCAATTTCTATACAGATTTGATCTTAAATTGATTTTTATTGATTGCTTTTTCTGCTCCAGGGATACCCACAGTCACAAGTTTGGGAATGGAAATGAAATCCTGTATGATTGCAGGGTGGACCCACCTTTTATTGGGTATGTTTTTATCTTTTTCTCCATTGTTTCATCTGCTTACTGAGTCGTGCAGTCCTCATATTATTTTTCCACTTTTCTTTGTTTGGATGTAGATATGCAAAGCCTTGGAGAGATCTTGATTCCGGTGTTTCATATTGTGTCCTCCTCCCTTATTCACCAGAGTATTTAGCACAGTCAATATCCAAATCGAAAGCCATGAGACCAGATATACCCGTCACTGTCAGTGCTTCATTATTAGATGATGAGAATGTCATGGGTTCTGCACCTGCACTTTTTGTTGGAGGTTTTTCAATTTTGGGAATGAAGAAGGTAATCAGATAAGATGTTCCAGTAATTTGTAGCGTACAGATAAAATATGCTTGCTACTTCAAAGGCATCTGGGTGTGCACTGTGTCCCTTTCTCCAGTTTTTCCAAATGTTAAATCTGATAGTAATGGGGGACAGAATAGAGTAAAAAGAAGGATAAAGAAGATAGGGGGAAGAAGGGAAATCTTAGAAGAATTACTCTTGAAGAAGAGGAAGAGAGAGAAGAAAACTCATAAGAAAAAAGAAGAAGAAGAAAAGAGGAGAGAAGGGGGGGGGGGCTGCTGCAAACACACAAAGCTAAAGCTTCAATTCATATATTTTCATTCCATGCTCAATAAACTGATTACAAGTGTTTAAATAACAAAACAAACATACTTGATACGAAAACAACTATAATAGGACTCTTGGTAATTTAAAACTAACAAAAGACTGATCCTACTAGGACTCTTAAGAATTTAAAACTAACTAAAACTTATCCTAGATATCTTACCCAAATAAAAACTTTGATAACATGATTATCCCAATAATAAATAACAAAATTCTAAATTATCTCTACAACTCCCACGAAAACAGTTCCTATTTTATATCCTTGCAAGCTGAAGTTTGGGCCCACCAAATTTGAATCTATTTCCATGCAAGTTGGACTTGGGGCCCACCAAATATGAAAAATATCACTAGGTTACTGTTCGCGCTACTGTAGCGTGAACAGTAACTTCTGGTTGTGCTGCGTCAGATAGTCTAACCTAGTTCAACTTTTTTCAGAACTTATTTCGTGTGTTATTTATTCAGAACCTTTTGCCCATCTTTGGTGGGAGTGCAATCTTAGGCGATGGACTTCCAAATGCCAATCTCTATATGTGATTTGGAAGGCCATCCATTTTGATGTTTCAGCTAGGATTTCTCCTCCCCCACCCCTCGGTTGTTGATTCCCCAAGGAACAGGCTCATTGTTGTGTCCTAGGGTCTTAGTTCTTCTTTTATCCCTTTCCCTTGAAGGTTGTTCCCATTGTTCTTTTCTTTGTCTTTAATATAAACAGGGTGAGAAATCAGATTCAGTTTTGAGAAGTTTATGAATAACTAAAATTTTAAATCAGGGTATTCAGTTAGAAAATCAGTTTTAGAAATCTATATGTGAATTAACTCTGGTGGCAGAATTAAAATTTAAATTTTAGAATTTTGACAGGTTAGAGTTCTTTGCAGCTATCCATATGTGGAAGGCAGATCCAAGAACCAGTAATCTCTGTAATGTTAGGTTGTATAGAGTCAAGCAAAAAGAGAATCCAGCAATGCAAGAACCAGTAACCTCTGTAATGCAAGATCCAACTATTCTTCTATTATTTGTTGTAATCCAGGACCTTTGTAACCAGCCAAGGAAGTAAAGACAATGAACAGAGGAAAAAGAAGAAGAAAGAGCTGTTACAAGGTGTAGAGAGATCCTTAAATTAGAGTCGCATGATTCCTAATTGCAGGGTACCAATATATATCATTTTGAATTAGATAAAAGACAGTTTTGCCCCTAACCTTCCTACGGCAGAGATACATAATATATGTGGGGGGGGGGGGGGTGACCTTAAACACAAGATAGAAAATATGGACCAAAACATCACTGTGATCGCTGGTATGTCCTGGAATTGTAGGACTTCAACATTATTAATTTTTTATGTAAGCTCTGATTTAGTATTCATTGATTGTGTTAGAATAAGATTTTAAGGGCAACAAGAGCATGAACTGCTCCAATTCTGAGGTCTATTTAGATTCTTTTTTGGTCTCTGAGGAGGCTCACATAAACATAAAAGCCTCCATTGGGTTTTCTATATTCCTCTCTCCTCCTTTTCTCCTCTATTTGTAGTCTCTATTGTCGAATTGAAATTACAAAGAGCCCATTGCCACTAGTCTGGGCCAGTCTCACCATCCAACATCATCAAAGGCATCAAACCTAAGTTTTCTGACCTCCAGCGAGGGAATCACACAGACATTTGGAGGGAGCTCAATGTCATTAGTCTCTGTCACAAAATTTATTTATTTTTAATATATAAACTGAGAACAGAATCTTTCTGACTAGGAAAAATAAATCCTATGGGCTATTAGAAATTGTTACTTCCATAAGAAGCAAAATACTAACTAAAACTAAGGGGAACGGTTTCCCTGCAATTGATAATTTAACTCAACTTAATCTCCAAGCTGTCTGTTTGGGGCCTTTAGATATGCAGTTCAGTCTCATAATTTGCTGGCTTCATGGTCATATTGGGCAGAACTCAATGGCCATGTATAGACCCAGAATTCTGGCCTAAATGCATGTTGTTTGATGGTTTTAAATATATCATTAGAATATAATCAGCTATGGATGCCTTCAATTCTTGTACCCCCTTCAACATTTTGGTGGAGATCCAAGTAGACTTCTATTCTGAGATTTGTGATGACAGGGGAATGGGCTGACACTTTCTTTCTTTCTTTCTTTTTTTTTTTTTTTTCTTTTTTTTTTTTTTTTTTTTGGGGGGGGGGGGGCACACCTGCAGTATGATTTAACCAGACCAGATGATCGACCTGGTTGTAGGGTTATTTATATGCTTCACTGTCTTCATGTAAATTACAATTGAGATTTTGGGTTTCTTGACTTTCGGTTTTGAGTGAGAGCTTACAGCACTGTATTGGGTGTTCTTGAGATGTCTCTATTGTAACTTTCTTCCATTATTTAGTGAAAACTTCTTCAGCTTCACCCATGGACATAGCACATCATGTTGTGTGAACCATGTTTAATCTTTGTGTTGCCTCAATCTGTTTTTGCATTGGTTGTTATGTTGCTGATGTGCATATCAAGTATCAGCCCAACCCACCCCCCGTGGGTCAGGCGCCTGTTCCAAGAGGAACTTCTTGATGGCCAGATTGGTGATATTTGAATGAACAGCACTCATGATTGAACTTTTGGGGCACTTGTCTGTTCATATATTTATTGGGTGAATGGAGACTATATTAAGGCAAGAGTGCAAAGTTCAACACAAACCCGAAAAGCCTAGGTTAAGAAGCTGTGGAAGGAAGAGTGTTAGAGGAACGTCCCAATGTGTGGCCAGATATGGATTGCTGCAAAGTGCACTTTGCCCCTTTGATATTAAGGCAAGAGTGCACTTTGCCCCCTTTGATACTATTTAGTACTGAAGCAATTAGTAAGGTCTTTTCATAATTCTGTAATGATTCATGTACCATGTTTTTCTGTTTCAGGAATTGATGCAGTTGGATTTGACACCGGCGTCCAACAAGAGTTTTATTACAGTTGTGGGAAATACAGGTAATTTTGTCTAACATGTTTGTATCGTAGAGTGGATACCTGCACCTTGATGGACGAAGCTTGCTGTTATGCATTATGCTAGTAGTCTGCCTTCTGTTTTGCCTCAGCTTCATACACTGAGGTAAAACATAAGCCAGAAAAATGATCCTAAGTTCCCAACCATTCCCTCCTGTTGACTAATCTGAAATATTTACAATCTCTTCTGATTGCAATATAAAGCAGGATGTATATATAGCATGTATTTATATTATGGTAGAGGGCTGGAGGCTGGCTTTTTACAAGGCTTCTTTATGGTCAGTAATCTTCTTAAATTAGGAATCATGATAGATGTTGATGGATTATTTTCATTGCAGATGTCGAAATCCACTGGCAAGGTAGAGACTTGATGTTGGTCAGTCCAATCTACAGGGAAGATCATGGGATTGGTGGGCGTGCTGTATATGAGGTGTACACAATTCTTTTTCCCTGATTCTAACTAAATTATGCGACTATTCTAGATAGGGTTAACATCTTGGATCCTGAATTTAATCTTTTAGTTACAATCATTTTGCTTATTGTTAAATACAGGTCAAGGTTCTGAAAGCTGAAAGATTCAAAGACAGAATCATCATTACACTCCCAGCCACTGGTAGGGGAATGCACCTTAATCAACATTCTCAATTTTTGTTTCTTCCCCACTTTATGAAAATTATTTTTGGCGCTCAAGGAATTATGATTATTTCTGGCACTGAATTATTCCATCATTAGTTGCTCATTTTTGCTTATACCTGGAGAGAAATTTAACTTTTTTTCAAGGCAATTAACTTAAGGCAGCGTTTAGATAATGAGGAATCAACTAAAAGCACAGAAAAATTGTCTGTTGGGAGTAACAAACACCTTGTCCTGAACATTATGAGAATTCTCTGTTCAACATGTGGCTCCCAGAATCTCCAATATGCAAAAATATAAACTGCCTTTTTCCATTACCAGATTGTTGAATTGAATGGTTCAAAAACAAACCAGTCAGGGATGGTTGCTTTTTGATGAAAACTGGAATCAATGCAGAAAATATCTGCTTTCATTATTTTCACCGTACCATATTTTTGTCTGCTGTGCTCATGGAATTGAAGAGGGTTTCTAAGCCAATATGATGTTTTGACAAGCTACGGTAATGGTTTGTATTACAGGTCAAAGTGCAGATATAAATGTTAGCTATGAGCCTGGAGAAGGAGCAGGCTCAAAGACGAGGAGTTTTGCCATATGGGCTGTTATAATTGGAAGCTTCACTGCTTTGATACTTACTGTTGCCATCTTCATGTGGTTCCTCGACCGACCTGACAGGTCCCAACAATCTCTTCCCGCCACACCAAGTACTCCTGCACCTGTCACACCTCAACGTGGTACAGCGGATTATAGCTCAGAGCAAACCCCTCGGACACCACAGCCTTTCGTAGATTACGTGAGGAGGACAATCGATGAGACTCCATACTATAAACGAGAAGGGAGGAGGAGATTCAATCCACAGAATACATTCTAAATTCATGGGTTTGGCAACCCCATCAAGCTGAGATTTGACACAGTAGAGTCTAGCCTTTCATCCTTTTGTGGTGTATTTTACTCTTGTAGATGAAATTGTGTAGGAAAGTTGTTCAAAATTATTAGTTGTTTGCCTAGAAAATTTTGACATTGTAGTTCTAGCCAGTGGTAATACTTTATAGGAGTTTTTTTTTTCAAATTATGTTTGCAGGTAATTTTTTGTCGGATGATGTGATCCAGTGTTTCGATGGCTCTTTTTGTCAATTACTTTTGATTAGATAAACGATCAATTCTGAGTGATCGTATTAATAGTTCCATCTCATTGGGGCCAGGGGTGAAGCGTGTGTGTATAGAATAGTTATCCCACCCCGTGGCATAAAATCTCCAGTTGGGAGAAAAGAAAATTTACCAGGGTGAACCTGAAGCATGTCATGCTAACGAAGGTTAAGTACCTTCACCAGGACGATTTCAGGGTTGTTTTATGTTTTAGCCTCTCTGTTTAACATGTTTTTCGTTCCATCAAAAACAAAAGCAACGACCAAAATAGATTGTTAATTAGCAACAAAAGAAGAAACTCCAAGAGGATTTGTGAAAGTGAATGTAGATGCCTCATGGGTTGCAAGAAATAAGAAGGGTGGTGCAGGTATTATTATTCGAGATGCCGAAGGAAAGCTATTGAGTGCTTCATCAGTACCTGGGACCTATAATTCAGCTGAAGAAGGTGAAATACTTGCTTTTAGAGCAGGATTATTGGAGGCACTTGCATGCGGTTACGAGTCAATTTTAATTGAGTCTGACTGTAAACAGATAATCAGGTACCTTGATGGTGAGCTTCAACCCCCGATGGTAGTGGACCCACTGATCCAAGATATCCATTATTTAATGGATAACTTTACACATTGTATCCCTGCCTTTAATCCTAGGAGTTCTAATGTGATTGCAGATCTCTTAGCCAGGAAGGCCCTTTCGGTCTCGGGCCCGAAAGATTGGCCATCTTCCACTGGGTGGTTGGTGGAATTATGTTCCTCCCCACCCCTTGCCCGCGTTGAATAAGATTGTTGATTACCAAAAAAAAAAAAAAACAAAAAAAAACAAAAGAAGAAACTCTCAACAAGAGTGGAGAAATATGTAGAATTGACAAACAAATTCAGATTCAGAACATCTACTGTGACCCGGAAAAAGAAATGGCTAGTGTACGTCCCACCCAAATGCAAAAGATACCCACATTTTTTCCTTTTCAATGAGGAAAGTAAAGTTTCCAAGAAATTAGATGCTTACTACAGTTGCATAAGA
This sequence comes from Hakea prostrata, assembly GCF_041222555.1. Lineage (NCBI taxonomy): Eukaryota > Viridiplantae > Streptophyta > Magnoliopsida > Proteales > Proteaceae > Hakea > Hakea prostrata. The sequence goes on from NC_142607.1 coordinate 14,432,516, forward strand.
ATGATTTAAGGTTTTAGTCTCCCAAGTGGTATTTTCACAGCAGAAACATTCAATGGTGGCAAGCGAATCATTAAAAAACCCCCCCCAAGAAGTTCCAGAAATAATTTTCCAGGATCCAATATCAGGGATCAGAAAAAGTCGCAAAATGGCAACACCATTAAAAGGTGCAAAACCTACCACAGGAAGAGAAGAGTTAAAAAGACCAAACATTAAAACATCTAAATAATTTCTTCATTCACGGCAGGTGGAAAAAGACCCATCCTTGCAGTCTTTGGTAAAGAAAGAGAAACAGAACGGGGAACAATGAAGAGATGGCCAAACTCTTCTCATATTGAAGACAACCATGTCCTTGCTTCACGAACTCTGAGAGTAAGAACATGCACGAGGCATCAAAGTAAAAATTGTTTGAAGCTACAGACAAATTTTAATCCTCCACGGGATGATTTCAAATGCCTTCTTTCGTGGTCCTCAGCTACCTTCCATAAGGATTGTATCTGCTACTCCTGCTACCTCCATAAGCCCCTCTATTACCATACAACGAGCCTCCAACAGAGCCTCCATAACCACCTTCAAGGCTGGAATCAAAAGCACCACCATATGCACCACTGCCACTTCCATATCGTCCGTAACCATCAGCTGCACTACCATAAGCCCCACTGGCACTTCCATATCGCCCATACCCATTAGTTGCACCACCATAACTACCTGCTAAACCATAATCTCTACCAAAGCTTCCACCATAGCGGCTAGAGTAGCCCAGAGTGGGATCTCCCCTATAAGATCCTAGGCTGCTACCACCATAACCTCCATACCCACCACCAAACTCAGCCCCATCATATCCACCAAATGCACCAGTTCTACCCCCATAACCCCTTCCAGACCTGTAAGAACTAGCACCAAAGCCAGCAGCACCAACACCATACCCACCATAATCATCAACAGAAGCCCCACCAAAAGTGGCCCTAGGATCACTAAAACGCTTGGGTAGTGGAGGAGCCAGGTTTGAGGGTTTCTTTGGTTCAGCCTTTTTTATTTCCACCTACAACAAAAGAGGAGCATTATTACATTCTTATTCTGAAAAACCATTGAGAGGAGTCTGGTACAATGCAGGGCTAATGAAATGAACAAGGAAGGAACATTTTTATAAAAGGTTATCAGCAAAAGAAAATGTTGATATTCTACCAACAGCAGCATCAGGCAAGCACATAAACTTAATATAGGCGAAACAAGTGCTCCTGCCTAACCCTCTTCACAAACAAATCAAATTGTAGAGCACAAATAAGACGAAATTTTCTTGCCTTGTGAAAGAAGATATTAGGGAATTCATGATCTTTCCAACCAACATCATCATAACAACAGTGATGCAACAGATTCAGAACTCACCTGAACTCCAGCAAAGTCAAGCTTATTCCCCTCAGCCAAGAGATCATCAACAGCTTGTTCTGAGTCAAATGTAATAAATCCAAAGCCACGAGAACGACTGGTGGCATGATCCCGCATGATCTGGTTCTCCGTAACCTCTCCAAACTTTGCAAAGAAGTCCTTAAACTCATCTACCAAACTCAAGGTAAGGAAAACATTAGTGACTGGAGTTGAAAATACAACGCAACTAATAAGGAAGTCAAATAAGCCATGCTTGCATGGCTCACCATGATATTAGCTTGAGTTAAAGTTACCAACCCAGACCCTTAGATCCCAGTACAGAAGCTGCCTTCCTTGTTCAAGCTTGGCATGACTCAGTCATTAAATGCATGACAGGTTACAATCTTCTGTAGGGCATACAGACTAGCAGATTTGGAGTCTAACTAGAAGTTGTGGGCCATCTCCAAGGGCCTGTTAACAGCCCTTATCTCTTTGTTTTCCCCTTAAAAATGGTAGTGATATGGGTTATTACAATAATGGGGAATTCTTTGTCCACAGAGAGCTGCGAACAAGAGAGCTTGTAACCCTTTTCTCACTGTCAGTGAAAATGCCAAACCCTGCATTTTCTTCATGGTTTTTTGAATGCTCTTCCTTTAGTTCCTCTCCCCACCCCACCCCCCATTTCACAGCCTATAGGTTTCAGTTTCTACAAAGTGAACCCAGGATAAACACCTTACTAACACAAGCTTTTCATATTTGGAGCTCACAGCAAGACTGAGACATGTCCACCCCAAGACTGAGACACATCTCAGCCTGCTTAGATGTGTGACATTATAGGCTTACCAAAAACTTCTGAAAAAGAAAAGGCATCATTTACAGACTTCTAGCTAACTAGTATCTAATTAATATTTTTTTCCCCTTCCTTTAAGGGAGTGTATTGTTATCATTGTATACAAATCCAAATACAGTATCACCAATCAGACTGCCACTTAATTAACATAGCTCAGTGAGATGGGGTTTTTCTTCTTCTGTTTGCTTCTTCCTCTTCTTTTTCTTTCGTTTATTTGTTTGTCTTTCTCTTCTTTTTTTTCTTTCAGCACTCAGTTTTCAATATTGAACACTGCTAATAAAAGTCCATTAGTAGAAATAAAGAAAGAAGACGAGAAATATTGAAAAAAACACCTTCTGTCACAGTTGTGGGAATTCCACCAACAAATATCTTCTTTGTCCTAGAATCCTTTGGGTCAGTGGTTCCTCTTGGAATGGTCCGTTTGATTTCAACCTAAATTTTCCAGCACAAACACCAAAGCAGACACTTGAAGATGAAGCAACTGAAACATGCACAACAAAAACCAAACCAGATGTTTGAATCAAAAGTAAACCATACTTGTTTTCCATTGATAATATGAGTCTCTTCAATGACTTCATCTACCACGGACGGATTTGCATAAGTCACGAATCCAAACCCACGAGGATGCCCCGTTATCCGATCTTTCATCACAACGGAATCCGTAATTTCACCATACTTAGCAAAATATGTGGTGAATTGATCTGTAGGAACACAATCAAATACAAATGAAAACAAAACCACGAATATGAGACCAAGATGGTAGTCAGATTGAATTGGATACTACTCATAAGATCAATAACAAACCGAGAGTTGTCTCCTTCGCTAAACCTCCAACGAAAATCTTTCTGCAAATACACATAGTAAAAACTCAGAAACAAAGCAATGGTCACATAATACTAAGTTCCCTAAAAGACAAAACAGAGGAGCTAGAAGGAATGACCATGGGAATGGGTATCAAAAGGCGTACACTACAGGAAGTAGCTTTAGTTATAACAAAAGAATCAATCTTGGATAGATGGACTGCACAAGAAGTTGAGTTACTCTTCTATCGAGACTAACACAATAGGGTACATCCGAAAGACAAAGGAAATGATGTTTCCATGAAAATACCCCAAGTAGCAATTGAAGATAAAATGGGTTCGCACAAAACAAACATATAACTAGGCGAAAAGAATAAGAAAATGTTAAAAAGGAGGAAATGAGGGTTTCGTCCACAGTTAAGGGAATTCGACCGTGAATCTTCTTAATGTCGCAGAGCCATGAACATGGAACAAACCAACATAAACATAAAAATAAAATCGATTTTATGGAAAAATAAACAGAACCCAATAAGATGAGGTCTACAACAATGAGACACATGTCGTCTGTATTCATCAAAACTTCAAAGAAAGTATACTAACAGCTTAAAGACGAAGAAAAGGGAAACGCAAGAGTGAAACAAGGTGAATAAACAAATACCCAGGACTGGATTTTCCTGCGTGAGGTTGAGACTTGTGGTCTTCAGCGTGCTCGGATGTTTTAACTTCGTTAGTTTCATCTTCTAGTGAAGCATCCATATCCTTCGAGAATGTAGCAAATCGACTCGGCGAGTCAAATGACAGCACCGCCGGCGCCGCAGATCAAAAATGAGGTTTACGGCGACGGAAGGGCGAGACTGGAAGTTGAACAAGACACTGAGACGAGAGGGAATAACATTCAAGCTGATGCGAGATATGCATAAAGAACCAAACGTAGCCCTAACTGAAATAAATCAATTTATTATATTAAATGGGTACTTGGACACAGAACCGACCCGATCCATACCCAACTCATTCAATACAAACATCTTTTCTACTAATCGGGGCAAAGCCAAGATTTAACATCGACCAAGAACAATGACTACAAAATATCTACCATTGATATTTGATAAACAAAAGCTTGCCAAATATTCAAATTCTATATTAGTTTCTTACACAAACAAAAATAATTGAAAATTTATAAAATATAATTACCTATCTACTCGCTTGTCTTTGCCATTAGAGCTTTTCTCCGACCAAATGCTACAGTTCATACATGGACAAAGGTGAAGCCAGGATTTAACAATGAGAGTGGTTGAATTACGATTACAAACTTTATGCTGCTAATATTTAAACAAAAAATATTACTATATAATAATTAAAAATCTCTATTATTTTGTTATAAAAACATAACAAGTGAAAAGCTACAAAAAATAGTGATTTTTCTATAATTCTCTTTATCATTAAAAATTTATCCATGATATTGATATTTTAAACATGCTAGGAAGATCACAGGAAACATTTCAAAAGAATTTACAGTGGGGATTTCTCAAACTGTAAGGGGGGATTGCAAGTGCTGATGTGTCAAAAGCACATCCACCCATCTAAATTTAAGTGATATATATTCACCAGACAGGTTTAATTTGCCACTCTACAAAGTTTTGGTTTCCAGCATCTCAACTCGCTGTTTCCATATCCATTCATGTAGTCTGAATGGTTTTTTTTTTTTTTTTGAAGGTACATTCGGACCAGTTTAATTACATCTTCAGAGGGAGCTTTGTCGTTTGCAAAGGTCGAACCCATGACAAAGAAATTCATAAAAAACTCTTAGAAGCGTTTGCTTTGCATCTTTTGGGATGTAACATGATTGAACCTCAATAAAAAAGCCACAAACCTTGCCTCAGATTGGGACTTCACGTCTCCATTAAACTAGGGCACAAACCAAGTGTCATTCCTGAATCGGCAAACTAATCTAGTCCAAGTAATTTTAGAAACAGGTCGGCTACTCTGGAGCCTTCATTATGGGACGTGTTTGAAGAATCATTGTTGGATTAGTCTTATCAATTGATTCGTGTTAATATTGATGTAGAACGATGGATGATATTGACAGAGTCTAGATCACCTTGACGTTTTTCCACATACAATAAGGTGGGCTCATATAGAACCCACTGGAGATTTTACCTTTGAATTATTTTATCAATATTTAAGTGCGAGCCCTATCCTTATTATGCGGTAAAGAAACACCAAAGGATTAGTATGTACTCTCCCATCAAAAAGGTAATATTGTAAGAGTATGTACTCTCCCGTCAAAAAATCCTGGACTTTTTAACACGATGGTTTTGACCTTGTATATCATATCATACAAGGAAGTTAAGTTAGACATTAACTATGACCGTGGTCCAATTCAAATCTTAACTTTCTTCATATAAGGCTAAGCCAAATTGGATATTGACCCTGATCACAATTTTGACCTTGACCTTAACCTTGATCCTAGCTACGTAACCATAAAATGATATGTACTTCCATGTATAACCTATAAAGTGGTAGGTTGGGACATGCTGGGATAGTGATGACCCCTTGACCGGATTGTAACCCTAATCATGCATGCCCTAGTCCAGTCTTGACATGCTCCTCAAGGCTCAAGTCTTAAATTTAGACTATGATTTCGATCTAACCGATTTGACCATTAGGGCCAAACTTAGACTTTTAATGAAAATATTTTAAAAAAGCTCTCAAAGTAAACTAGTGCAAATTCGTTGGATCTTGATTTTTATAGTTTTTTATTTTTTACCAAGGTCTATTAACCACATGGTAAACATCTTGGCTTGAAATGCCCGGTCATCCTAGTCACCAACCAAATTAAATTGCCGTTATCCTCTCCTAGGTTATTCAAGCTTTGCATGAGTTTTTCACTAGTCTTTTGTATAAATTTATTTTTATCAAAAAATAATTTAAGATTTTTATTATAAAAAATATTTTATTACATACGTTTATCAATCACATAATAGGAATAAAGTTCATAGGTCTAAATAATAATAAAATAACTTAATAGGTCCAGGTAAAGGCTGATGGAGAGGTGATCCGAAATCTCCCCATGCACCCGTTCCTGTTCACGTGCAAGCATGTGACCCCACTGGGCCCACTCCACCCCAAATAAGAAAAGGATTCCATTCGGATATCCGAACTTCCTCAATCCTTACGTGGGATTAATTATTGTTATTTGGTGGTTCAAGAAAAAATATTATCTTAATCCAATCAAATCAGAGCCGTTAAACGCTTTTACTCTTGTGTGTCCTGCTTCGATCTGTTATCCTCTTGCGGTTGTTGGATCGGAATCTTTCAAATACCATAATCCCGAGCGTATAGATACCGTAGATTCGGGTTCTTGAAACCAGAAACAGACTCGACTCTGCAATTCCATTGAAACACCTTCACGACCTAGTGAAGTAGTGATTTTTCTCTGATATCTTCTTCAATTGTAACTGGTAATGAGAAATGAAGAACAAAATATGAGAAAGTGAAGATTGGATTACTGAGAAGAAGAAATAGAAAGAGAGAATATCCAAGAACAAGACGGGTTGCGTTCAGCTGCGAGCTTCGGTTTGGCTTCGACTCGAGTCTCGTCTTTTGAGACGATAAACAACAGAATAACACAACTTTCAGGACCATCACAGTTCCATTTGCTTCGTTAGGTTGGATCTGAGATACCAAAAGATCAAAAAAACCTCTCTCTTGGGTCTCTAAAGGGTCTAATTGCTTTATAGTCATGAAAGATCGCCCACTCTGCAGTTTGTGATCAGGTAATCTTTCTCGCTTTGCTTCTTTCTCTTTTTGTTTTTACTCCTTGGTGAGATTACTTTGTTTTTCTTGGTTTTCTTGCCACTTTTCTTTTTCTTTTTCTGTTTAGTTTTATCAGTCTTCTTTGACTGAATTTCAAACTCTATTTTCGCTTGATTGTTCTTGTTCATCGTCCTGGCAAAGTCTTTGTCTTCTTTTGGTTCTTTGATCTTTGGAATTTTACTTTACTTTACTGGCTACGATTTCAAAGAATTAAATTTTGAAGAGTATCTTTGGTTTGGTTTGATGTGTTTGATCTGAATTCTTGCGTTGGAATGTTTTGTCCCTAGCAGAATCCTCCAGTTGGAAAACAGTTTGAGTTGCTTCAATTTGATGGCGACGACATCGGACATATCGACCGCCATTCGCCTGGAACCTCTTGGCCAATTCAATCATGATGTGACCGTTCGTGCTCACAATTGCTCAAGGGAATTGAGCGGAGATAGAGTAGGTTGTTTGTCTAAGCTTCACGGTTCGACTTCTGCTACTGGTTTTTCCGGCAATCCTTGCCGTGTTCAACCTCCGCCAGGTTCGCCAAAGCAGTCCACCGACGAGTGGCTCTCCTTTGTTTGTCGCATGCCAAAGGAAGAGTTACCTTCATCTTTGAAGAAATCTCTCAGATCGAACAAGGAGCAGCATCCTGCAGCCGTCGCCCTGAACAATCTTCTTACAGGAACGGTGAAAACAGCTTCTCGCCAGCAGGAATCAACTGAATGTGCCACAGAGCAACAACCATGCGTCAAATACCCCATTGACGATCCTGAGAATTCTGTGTGTAATTGTTCGTCGAATCCAACAGATTATGTTTCGGCGCCTAGTAAACTAATTATGGAGGAACAGGGGCTATCGTTAGCATCTCAATTACCCGTTGCTTACTGCCCTAGTCCTGATAATAATAGTTTCCACACTGCTACCCAAAATCCAGATGCCAAGTTCAGTTCTGCAGCCACCGAAGTTAGTAACTCATGTGATATTGTAGACAGTAGGAAGACGAGCATATGCAAAGGCAGCTCGAGCAGCGACATTAGTGAGGAGAGCAGCTTAAGCAGTTTCAACAGTGGAATGAACAAACCCCACAAAGCAAATGATATGAGATGGGAAGCAATTCAAAATGTTCGATCTCGTGCTGGGGAATTGGGGTTAGACAACTTCAAGATTTTGGATAAGTTGGGCTGTGGAGATATAGGTAGCGTCTACCTATCGGAGTTGTACGGGACTAGCAGTTTTTATGCCATGAAGATCATGGATAAAGCAAAACTAGAGGCTAGGAAGAAGTTTCTAAGGGCCCAGACAGAAAGAGAAATATTGCAGTCTCTGGATCATCCTTTCCTGCCCACTTTGTATGCACACTTTGAGACACAAAAATTTTCCTGTTTGGTCATGGAGTACTGTCCTGGGGGTGACCTTCATGCTGTTCGCCAGAGACAACCTGGAAAATTTTTTCCAGAGCCTGCAGCTAGGTATAATTTGAATTTATTTTTCTATTTAGTTGTAAAATAATAGAAATCTCGAAGCAAGTAAATGTGGTGATTGCTTTAAGCGATGCAACTCCCTAAATGAAATGAGTCTAGTCGTATAGCTCTACGAGGCATTTGTTGCAAACATGTAAATCTGAATCCGTTCTATCCCATGTCTGAGTTTTGGTAGTCTTGAAGGTCCTCCATCTGTCTGTAATTAGAACCTCTATGGCTGCTAATTAGAATCCTTATACCAATTTATATCACAGAAGACATTTAAGTTCTCTAGTGATCCTGAAATGTATGCATTATGTGAAGCTGGGGCAATTTTTACCTTGTTCTTCGTTTTGGTAGGAGCAAAACCTCTTCACAATTGTCTTTCTTCTTTGCTCAGATGTCAATTGGCTTCTGTTAATTCTTTTAGAGTGATTCCTGTGTGAATCTGTTCAATTGGGTTTACCCTATGTTATGGCATTCTTAATTTATTCATCTCCACATTATAAACTATTATTAGACTCATGTGGTCTTTCTTATCACTGTACTATCATAGCTTGGAACATGTTCTGATAATCCAAGCATTAATCATCTCATACTTGTGTAAAGGCTATGAACAAGAGTCCCATATTATCATCCTCTATATCTTAGACTGAGTATGGGATATCAACACATTATTCCTGTTTAGACTTTACTTGGAGAAGTCCTAAATTCCAGTTCGTTGATGAGTAAAATTTTCTTGAGTTTGGCCCTTGGAATCCCTTTGAATCCTCATCTTTCTTAATTTTTACCTTCTCTTTTTAATCCCTTCAGGGCAAGCATCATGTTCCAAATGGGTAATTTCATCTTTATGATGAACACGTACGATAGATATCACATAAATGTGAATATTGCCTAAAGAAAATGGAGTCTTTATTGAGTTGAACCTGCACCATGTCATGCTTTTTGGTTGTCACAAGGTGGTGATTTCATGAGAATTTATTTTTGAAGGATCAAGTAGAACAGGAAGCATTGGCTTTCACTTTGTCTTCTAACTGCAACTGTGACTCTGCAGATTTTTTGTGGCGGAGGTTCTCCTAGCTTTAGAGTACCTTCATATGCTTGGGATCATTTACAGGGACCTTAAACCAGAGAATGTTTTAGTGAGAGAGGATGGCCATATTATGCTTTCAGATTTTGATCTTTCCCTGAGATGTGCAGTATCCCCAACTCTTGTGAACTCTTCAAACACCGAGATGAACTCAGGAAAGAATTCTGGTTACTGTGTTCAACCTTCTTGCATTGATCCAAGCTGCATAATTCAGCCATCTTGCATGCAACCAGTATGCTTTGTACCACGCTTCCTATCAAGCAAGTCCAAGAAAGAAAAGAGGATAAAACCAAAGAATGAAGTTTATAATCAGGTGAGTCCACTCCCAGAACTTATTGCAGAACCTACAGATGCTCGATCAATGTCCTTCGTAGGTACGCATGAGTACTTGGCTCCAGAAATAATCAAAGGAGAAGGGCATGGCAGTGCAGTAGATTGGTGGACATTTGGTATCTTCCTATATGAGCTTCTCTTTGGGAAGACTCCATTTAGGGGGTCAGGCAACCGTGCTACACTACTCAATGTAGTAGGGCAGCCCCTTAGATTTCCAGAGTCACCTAGTGTGAGCTTTGCTGCAAGAGACTTGATCAGAGGTTTGCTTGTGAAAGAGCCACAAAATCGTCTAGCATATAAGCGAGGGGCCACAGAAGTTAAGCAACATCCATTCTTTGAGAGCGTGAATTGGGCACTTATCCGATGTACCAATCCGCCAGGGGTGCCGAAGCCATTCATGATGAACTCATCAGAAGGATTGGATTTGCCGAAGGCACCCAAAAATCAGAAGATGCAGGGAATTGATGTGAAGCCTTCTGGTAATTATTTGGAAATGGATTTCTTTTGATTATTGTAGTTGTATCTTTCTGTACGAGTTTCCACGGCAAGATATTGCCGCATGGTTCTTTTTTTTCTCCCAACTACATAGAGATGCTCCTCTAAACATCTTGTGTAGTTGATCTTTTACTTCACTGGCATAGTAATACTTCTCACACTGTAACAAACCAGCAATAATTAATCATCTTTCCATACAAAAAGAGAAGTTCAGATTGTTGAAGAGTAGCCACAAATGGGTCGTACACTTGTACCACAAGAACATCTATAATAGAATAAAGGATTTGTGTGAGTTCTGTTGAGGGAATATGTGTAATCGATTCTCAGTACAAGTTGAATTTCTCAACAGCAATCACAAAGCACGCCCATCTCTGTTCCTTCAACATAATATACAAAGAGAGGGCATTCAGCAGATGTGCTTGCTGTGATCCAGGTAACATAGAACTCAACTGAATTTCCCTGAAAAGCAAACACATTCAAAGAAGTTCCACTCTGGGTGCCGTTCTGTTTCTGGCCTCCGGCTACTTGATGGCAGCAAAGAAGGTTCATCTCCACTCTGTTGCCTATCCCCAACCTTTTTCCCATCACAAACAATGACAACCTCACAGAAGGGTGGGGCATTTTTCTTGACAAATTCTCCTTTCCCAAGGCCCTTCCTCAACCTCCTGCAAAATGAGGAGGCTTAGAAAGAACATTGCCAATGCAAAGACAAAAAGCTCAGAACACTTTAATTGCTGGAAACTAAATCCAATCTAGACTACTTCGGGTTCTGCTATGGTCACCTAGAGTGCAGCCGTTTCGTTCCCATAATAAGGAAGGTAATATTGAGAACAGGAATGAGTTCTAGGATTGCCTTGGACGTGAAATCGCTCTCTATAAGTATTGTATCTACAGCCACCTGAGAAAATTAATGGAAATGATCAGTATCAGTTCTAACGTCTATGATGTGCAGATTTTGCAAATCAGCAGTGTTTACCTTAGCTTGGCTGCAAAGGCTGATATATTTCTGCAAGAGGGTTCGCCTCCTGGCATTCTCTTCCTGGATGTAAGGCCTCAGTTGTTCTCGACTGAATTGGCTCCTTGATAGCCTCCCAACTAACACAACAAAACAGAGCACAGCCAGTGATTTCATTAGGAGTCTTTCAGTGTTAAAGGGGTTTAAAGAGGTGTGACAGAGATGCTGGAAGGTTGCCTGTAAGAAAAGCTTACCAGGTGTGGGGATGTAATGAATAGGAGGGTAAACATGGATGAGGTATACACAACTTCCGGGTCCAAGAGCATGATCAAGTGCCCATGTCAAGACATCAAGGTCATCCTTGCCAACTGCAACATATATATCCTTGGCTTCCCCTCCTGCATCTCTGCTACTTGTGGAACTTGTATTATTATCTTCTACCTCAATGATCTCTGTTGTCATTGTGCTCCCTCTATCATATGGTTGCTCTTCAGAGGACCCTGAATTTGTTTCAGCCATATCTCTATCGCCCTCTCTGTGTTCACATTCACATAGAGTTAGAGAGAGAGAGAGAGAGAGAGAGAGAGTGGTGGATCTTTACAGTTCATGCTTTTTTATCATCTTAGCTAGTCCTGGGTCCAAAATCGCTGCTACAAAGTGCTAGAAGAAAGCTACTGCTCGTGAAAAGAAACTAAAGGAGATTCGTTTTTGTCTAGATTTGCAAAGCATGCAGTGGATGAGTATGAATATAAGAGTGTATGAATCGACCTCTATCAAATGGAGTGGACCGCATTTATTATGATCGTTTCTTTTGAACCATTCTCCGTTAATCCCTATTGAGTTATGAACTTTGCAGATTAACTCTTTTGACCCCACACTCTGTAAATGGAAAGCCAAGCGTGTTTCAGTCTTCTTCCTATTTGTTGGATTCAGGAGCTTCAGAAAGTTACAAATTGCATATGACAAATATGTTTGTTTTCCCTTTTTCTCTTCTACCGTGCAAAAAAGGGATATTTTGAAGGTTGGGTCTTCCAGAAGAAATAGAACACTGGAGGGCATCCTGGATTCTTCTTTCAGGTTCTTAATTATATTGTTAGAGAAGGAAAGCAAACTAAGTTCTTTCACAAACTGCCCTTTAATCATACTTCACACTGAAGGAAAAACATCAAGATTGGAAACCAGAATAGTTTATTTCCTGCTATTCCTTCAATTTGGACAATAGAGAATCTGCTACTGAGTTTTTTGTTCAAGAAGTTTGACCGACCAATGGGACTGGGATTAACCCCCGGTTCCCATTTTGAGAACTTCAAACCTCTAGGCTTTTGTATAATCTCATTTCAGAATCAGAATGTATTATGGATAATTTCTGAAATAACCCAACTTCCCATATGCCCAAATTACTGATAATGCTATCTGCCCTCACATATCTTCTATTTCAATTCTACCGCATTCATCTCCTCCACTACATTCCTTTCCTCATAATTGCCTATTAGCCCAACTCGAGTTTCATCAATCCTGGTGGCAGCCCAGTTAGCCATGGATGTGAAATATATTGCAGCAGGTCTTAGCTTTCACTCTGCAGCACTGCAAATCCATCCCAATGCCACTATGCAATGAGAGCTCAAAATCTGTGTTAGTAATTTAAGATGTACATTGCTCTTTAATTGCCTGAGAAGTCCACATGTTATTTAATGTATGGATGTTTGTGAAGAGGAAAGGTAATGCAGTGTCACTCGTTTTGATTTTCCATTTGATTTTTTTTTTGGCCCAAAGATTTTCCATTTGATTTACTGGGAAGGAGTTGAATTTCCTAAGCAGGTATTGGTCTGAGTGCACCATCTGTTCAGCTGTCCAGGTATCTTCTTGAATATGTTTCTCTATATAAATGGATTTTCCATGATCTCATATTATCAGTCACAGTCCTCCTGCAACTGTTATTTAAAATTGAGCTGTAGAAGGAATAAGCAAGGCAAGTAAAATGGTTGATGCATATCATGTGACTGGTAGTTGCTCATTCTATCATGGAGGTTTGCATATGATTTTGAGTTCTTATTATGCATACACTCTTCTTCCTTGAGTCACTTCTTAATTATTTAAACTACTGGAATAACCTTTGGTTGTATCAGTTATGTGTAATTTTACAGGGAGCAATCATGAGGCCTTCATTGATGATGATAGCTGTGATGGTTGCATCAAAATACATACATTGATTTATACTCACTTCTCCAAAGGAAACAGGTAGGTGATTTACTTGTTCAAAATGGAAATAGTTTTGTGCATTGGTTTAACCTTACTAATGGATATTCACGACTGATATACTGTTGGATGAATTGTAAGGTGGAAATGTGATTGCCTTCTAGTATAGTATTCCATAGTTGTAAATGAGAGTTAATTGTTATTATTGTCAATTTATTTGTTGTTTCTATTCATTGAAGCTTATAGAATTCTTGCAGATTTGACTACATATCTTCCTTGCTGTCCCTTAGACTCCCATTTCTGGGCAGCACTTGCCTTCCTGCAGACAAATTTATCCAAATTTTCTGGTCTTTTGATGCACCTGGACGCACAGATGATAATCCTCTGTAGCCTTGCAGGATATTATTAGTCAAGGATAATTCAATTTCTGGAACATGAAAGGAAAAAGAAATATCAATGAAATGTTGGCAGAATTTGAACCCACGGTTTTTACATGATAATGGAGATAACAACTGTTGAATCTCATTCAACTCATATGAATACTTTCAGAACCTCATAAGATTATAGATCCCACAATAATGGTGCCCAGTAATTAAACACCAAGTTACAATAGAACTCTCACACCTGGAAGGGCTGCCCGCTGGCTGTTGAAGTCACTGATGATAGATTATGCATCCCTAATAATGTTCTTTATGCCCTGTTTAGTTCAATAGACTAAGGCAGACATCTAGGTTGCATATGAGTATAAAAACAACAGCAGCAGCCATCTAGGTTGCATTTGAGTGTAAAAACAACAGCATCAACCCTTTTGAATCGAAAATTCTAATATTAAAGAGTAAAATAATTAACAACAAAAAATTTTCATATATTAATATTTCACTTAATGTAAACTATAATTTGAAGAGACCTTGGTGACACCACACCTTAAGGTATCAAATAGTTTGTTTTTCTAATTGTATCACGCAATTTTTTCCTCAATGAGGATAACTATTGTTATTTCATGCATACATTGGAAAATTGTGCAAGACAATGTAACTTTTGATTATGGCATAAATATAATAACTTTTTTGAATAAGACAATGAAAAATCAAAGGTGTCAAGTTCTGCAATACCATCATAGAGTTATTAATTTGAAAGAAGAATCCGTAAAAGAAACTTGGTATTCTTAAATTTAAAAATCAATACCAAACTACTTGGATCCTTTTGTACAGCAAGTAGCATATAGCTAGAACATTCTGTTTGTATTTAAGGAAAACGAGCTTTAATTGCCCAGAAGAATTAGATGCCTCATCTTTTGAGATTCAGAGCTAGAGATTACAACTAATTCACTCATTTCTAGTCCTACACTTCTCAAGGAGAAATTTTTGGATGAAAAGCAATCATTTCTCAGTTTCTAGAATCTAGACTTCAGATTCAAAGGAGATCAGTTCTGCAATCAATATAAGGCATGAAGCTGTCCTTTATGTACTTTCTGAAGAACACCTCAAAATATATATGACAAGAGCCTGGTCAGGATCCACGTGTAGATAACGGCGAAAGATGCACCTGCTGGGATTGTGATGGCCCAAGAAGTCACAATCTCCCTCACTGTCTCTGCTCGCACACTGTTAAGTCCCCTTGCAAAACCCACACCCATGACAGCTCCTACAAGAGTGTGGGTTGCAGAGATGGGGAGTCCTAACTTTGATGCAAAGAGAACCACAGAAGCTGCTGCAAACTCGGCTGCAAATCCCCTTGTTGGTGTCAGCTCTGT
Source organism: Hakea prostrata (assembly GCF_041222555.1). Classification (NCBI taxonomy): domain Eukaryota; kingdom Viridiplantae; phylum Streptophyta; class Magnoliopsida; order Proteales; family Proteaceae; genus Hakea; species Hakea prostrata. The sequence goes on from NC_142607.1 coordinate 14,447,614, forward strand.
TATTTTCTTCCCAATGGTTGCCATCACCCTGTACCCCCACATCATCAGTCCTGCAACAATGCCAAATCCTCCCCATGCAAGAACATCATTTGGAATAATAATCTCAGCTGCACTGGCACTGCCATTGAGAATAGATAATGCAGCAGCTATAGGGCCAATTGCATTTGATACATCATTTCCCCCATGAGCAAATGACATGAAGCAGGCTGACAGAACCTGCATGTAACCAAAGACACCATACACAATTTCCAGCTGTGTCCCCTTGGGACCTGCAATGTCAGAGAGGAATCCAATATTCTTACTCTGCGAAGGTTCCTCTTTTTGCTCTGCTTCTGATGATTCAGACTTGAGGAGGTGGCCGAGCTGATTGTGGATAATTCTACTGACCAAAAGTGCACCAGCTGTTCCGAAGGCTAATGCCTGGACCAGTGCCATGGAGAGGTTCTTACTGAGTGGGAAAGCTGCAAAGGAGATCCCAGTTACACCAACAAAGACAGCAATAGGAGCAGCAGCAGCAGCAGCCTGCCCTGGGTTCGGAGCACTATAGACAAACTAGATAAAAGAAAATAGAAAGAGTTAGAATGTGAATTTCCATTTTTTTTACCCCAAAGTGTCTAGGATCCCCTTTAGGAATATACGATTGGCAACCTTTGTAGTTTAAGTACCAAAAGATTGAGAAAATACCCTTCGGATGCATTTGTACACAAGAAATGACACTGCTGCTCCCATAATAGGTGAGATGACCCATGATGAAGTTACCCTGGCCAGTGAACTCCAGAATACAGCACCTACTCCCCCATAAACTAGACCAAACCCAACCATTGCTCCTACTATACAATGTGTAGTGGATACAGGCCAACCGAAATAGGATGCAACCTGGATGAGTAAATTTGTCAATGGCATGGAATTGGAACCAAAGAATCTTAGAAAATCCTTCTCTTTTTTTCCTCGAGTAAATTCAGGAGTAATCATAGCTTTGGAAAATGCGAGGGATAAACATAAAGATAAGCCATCTTTGCACATATAAATTGAAATATGTGGTTTTGCAGCATGGGGAACTGGTAGTTATTTAATATATGATATTCTTGTAGCTCTATATCTTTTACACAATTTGTCTACTTAAGACTGAACAAAGCTTAAGTCATGTTGTCAGTAATAGAACAGATTCCTAAGCTGGTCGGTAACCTGAAATATTTCAAAGGTTCCTTCTCATTCATATGTATCATATCCAAGTATCTCCTGCAACAACTTGTTGACCTCCAGTTGGAATTGAACCCCCAATGCCCAATGTGAGCTGCTCTCTTCTACATCAATCAGATCTTGAAGCTAATAATGGTTCCTTTTCTAGATTCAGCAAATTCTAACATGCTTTTAGGGAGTGTAAGATGGTACTCTTGAGAATCAAATAATAATAATAGTCATCATAATAATAAAATTTAAAAAAAAAAAAAAAAAAGGAAGGATATTAACCGTGCCAAACTTAAGACTGAAGTAGTCATCATTCACAGATACAACTAATATGAATAGCAGACAAATCTCCACATAATATGACCTTGTCTAATAGTTCTCTTAACTATGAGTTGGGTTGCGGACCCAATATCTAGTTTCACTGCTATTACATAGTTGCACAACATATTCAATCAACAAATAAATATGAATAATAATCTTTGCCAAATATGACTTTGCAGATGACACTTCTTAGCAAACAGCAGACACTCAAGAATGGAGTATTCTCATTCACGATATGAACTAATGTACAATAATTCATTCTAGGGAGTCGAACATTTTCCCTTTATATTTGTCATCATGGTGGTTAGTCCGCTTTCCAAATTCAATTTTCATCACTTTGTAGGTACTATGATGGAAGATGAAAATGGTTAGCAGGAAGTTAATGAATGTACTGAAGAAGATAATGGCAGAGGATCAAGGGAATGAACCTGTAACCAGGTACCAGCAGCAGCTAGAGAAGAAAGCAAACCCGCAAAAGAGCAATAAATCCTTCCCCTGAAAAGAATTGACAACAAGGATTCCCTTCTGCATTGTACCAGTCACATGGGTACCCATCAACAGTGCCCCAGAGAACTCCAGCACTGCTGCAATCAGAACTGCCTGCCGAAGTGTTAAAGCACCCGAACCCACAGAAGTACCCATCGCATTGGCAACATCATTAGCTCCAATGTTCCAGGCCATGTAAAACCCAAGCAGCAGTGTTATATAAGACAGCAATTTGATCTTCAGTGCTAATCCTTGCCCCAAAGATGTCATGAAGAAAGGAAGACCAAGAGCAGCAAAGGCTATGCAGATAGAAATTGCAGAAGCTGTCCGGGAGGAGATGTTGAAGGCCTTAGCCATACCAGAGAAGTCATCAGATTTTGCATCCTCATGGCCCTGCCTATTCTGGGTTACATCTTGGGACACTTGTTCACCTTCAGCTTCAGCAAAGGATGATAAGCTTGCAGAAGGGAGGAATTGGGAACTTTTTAGTTTCAGTATGGGAAGTGAGGATCTGGGTAGTCTAGATTTGAGGTGTACATTCTCTCTCTTGGTGAAATGAGTTTGATGAGAGCTGAGGAAAGATGATCGGTTTCTGCAAACATGGAGCAGGTGAGGGTTGTGAAGTAGGACCGTGTCTGTTGCTAACCTGTTTCTGGTGGAAGAGAGGTAAGAAGATGGAGGCATGCTTTAATGGTTCAAGAGGAAGATAGAGAGATATCTGAGAATTGGTGGAAGAGAATATGCTAAGAAGGCATGGGAACATTTGTGGGAGAGGGGGAGAGAGAGAGATGAGTGTGGAATTGGGATCTATGAACAAAGTCTACATTCTGAAATGAGTGGTTGTAGTGTTCTTTCAGAGACTTACCATCCACAGAAAGAGTCCACCAAGACTGGAAGGAGAGATATAACTAACACGCATAGATATCTATCTCATCTCGCAATCTCACAAGTCACAACGACCACCAGCCTATTTTGATAAATTTTATCTCATTCTTTTCTTTTTCCCTTTTTTTCTGATTCAGCTTTTGGAAACTGTTACTCAAATGCCTCTATCATCCTCCTTCACAAGAAGTAATTTTTTCACTTGAAGAGAGAGAGAGAGAAATACATTTCTCATCTTCCTTTCAATTGAAAAAGAAAGATTATGTGGTTAACACTTTGTACTCATTCAACCGAGTGGATTGGAGACACACATCTGGGAGAATCTCAACTATGTCTTGTTAATGGATAAATTCTACAATTCCAATAAATATTTATCCATTAACAATATTTTTACGTAAGTCGCCTCAGATTTTATTGAAAATACAACGTACCTCCCTCAGAACAAATTTTTTTACAAATACCTCTTTCACACTTGACAGTTGACACTGTTATATTGTCCTCGTCTGAATGCAAATTAATTTTTTAGTATGATTATATTACCCCCGAAGGAGGTGAAATTGACTATCATACCCCCCGTTCAGCAACGCCCCAGCCCAAACCCAAGTCCGGATCAGCTCCCCCGACGGTTTCTGACCACACAAAGCAGTGGGGCCAACGGTAAAAAACACTTTTTAGAAAAAACACAAAAAATAAATTAAAATTTACCTGTGGGCCCCACGTTTTGTGTGGTCAGGAACCCGTCGGGGAGCACTCTGTGCTACCCCGACGGGGTGAGGATCCAGATTCCCCAAACCCCAATCATCTGGAAAAAAATCTTGTTGGGCACACTAGTGCAATGACACTGTGTCACAATACTAATAAATGGCTTAGATTCAAAGGGTGACTTAAGTGAAAGAGACCCATTTGGGTAAAATTCACCCATTTCTAAGACTCGGTTCTAGAAATGAGAAACCCACCATTTTTCCCATCATTTTTCCTCTCAAATCCCTTCCTCCCTCTTTTGTTTGTACTATTTCCTATGTTTAGAAATCGATTTTTTACTGCAACAATACAAATGTTTCTAGGTTTAGAGAGATTGATTACTTTGATTTTTAGTTTTACAATTTAGGCTCTAGAATTCATTGATTTATTTGCTGGCATGGAGTTGTGATTAGAAAGCTGAGAAGATTCAGTCCTTGAATTACAATGAGAAACCGTGATCAGTTTGCATTATTTTCCATGGGTGGAAGTTATTAAATTGCTAATCCCCCCTAACAAAAAAAAACACCACATTGTTAATTTTGCTACTTTTTTAACAAGAACCCACGGCATGAAAGAGAAATTCTAGTGTTTCTAGAAATTGTTGAACAATAGAGACATATTAGACCTAAAAAAGAAAAGAGAGACAAATATCACTAAAATTGTTACTTGTCAACAAGAACCCACCAAATGAAATGGACAAATTCTAGTGTTTCTTGACATTGTTGAACAACGGAGACATTTTGGATAAGAAAAGTAAAAAAGAAAAAAGAGAACAACAGAGACACAAAACGTAGACTAGAGGCAGCAATTAACATAAAATGTAGAGGGTGGTGCAACCATGAAATTGTTTGCCAAGCACTGTAAAGCAGTGCCAACCTGCACTTGAGATCCCTCAGAAAACAAGCGATGAGGAAGAGATACCATCGAAGAATGGGAATGACAGGAAAGAAGATGGAGTTGAAAATACGAGAAAATGATGGAAAAAATGGTGGATTTCTCATTTCCATAATTGGGTCTTAGAAACTACATCTTGACCAAAATGGGTCATAAAAATTGTCTGCTTTCACTTAAAAGCCAACCTTCTAATCTCAACCATTTATAAAAAATTATGATACGTATCAAACTGTTGTGCTGCATTGTTATACAAAACAGATGATTTTTCTCTAATCATCCTCTCCTTCTCCTGTCAACCGAGGATTGCCATTTAATTTTTGAAAAAACTTTTATATGTATCATATTGCCACTCTGTGGGTCTTGTTACTTCCTTCTAAATCATACTTCTAAACACTCTTGTTGGCTGGTGTCAATTCTATTGTCAATGCCAACAATGAAACCTAACCAACCTTGGAAATTTTGGCCAATGGTGGATTAGTCGGGGAGGTCTTGGGTTTATATAAACTCTTCGGATTCAAAAAAAAAAAAAAAAAAACCTTGGAAATTTTGAAAAACCAAATACCGTCTCTACAAAAATCGAGGAATCTAGATCTTTTACCTAGTGAATTGTGCTCCTTCTCACACCCTTCAACTACACATTTAAGAGAAAGATCCATCTCTGAATATTAATAAAATGAACAATAAATACTTAGAGGTGGGTCCCCTCCTAAATGAAATTAATAAAATAAACAATAAAATGTCACACGTTTAAGATGAATCGCACCTTTGAGTATTCATTGTTCATTTTTATCAATGTAATCAACCTAACTGATCTGAAAAGCGTAAGCAAATGTATGATTCAGAAGAAAGTAACGAGTCACATACTCACATGGAGTGGTAGTACAAAACATATAAAAGACTTTTTTTCACCGGAAGACGAGAGGATGACTGGACCTGGGTCTGGAGTGTTGCTGAAGGGGCATTATGGTCTTTTTGCCTCCTTAGGGATAATCACAGTGCAAAATTTCGCCAAAATTTTGGCTAGATTTCAACTTCCATTTTAGGGGTATTTTAGGTTATTTTGGGCACAAATTTGATGTCAATATTTGATAAATTTGAATTATTTATTATAAATTATTGCATATAAATCCTCCTTTTTAACAACATTTAACATGTTACATTCTGAAACCTAAATCATTCCAACATAATTGGAAAGATTACATGTTGACCTTGAAAATTTCATTATAGAATCACTTCATAATTTGAATTGTTTTTATAAATTCTTTCATGTATATAGTCTTCCCTAACCACATTTGGCATGTTGCCTTTTGAGACCTAAATCACTGGTATATAATTGATTATATTGCTCATTGATCTTTAAGATTTTGTTAAAAAATTTATTCTTAATTTGAATTACCTTTAAAAATTATGCCTCTCCTCCCTAACAACATATGGTACATTGCCTTTAAAGCTTGAATCATTGAGAAAGACTTGATAACATTGTCCATTGACCTTGAAATTTTTATTATAGAATTGCAGATCACCTAAAAACTACAAGAAATCACAAAAAATAAAGATTTTGACAGATTTGACAATATATCGCGAAATATTGCTGAGATTTCGACGATTTTTTACCCATTTAGGTTTTACCCTTAAAAAACTTTCGGTTACCGTAGAAGGGCCGAAATTCGACAATACGTTGTACTAGGTCATGCGATCGTATTAAAAAAATGAATTCCCAAATGTATTGATACATATTCATTAGTGCCTTGCACTGATCTCTCCTCTCTCAAAATAGGTCGATTTGCAGGGTTCTATGGTGAAAGTTGAGTTTCTCTTGACACTCAAAGACTTTTGATTCTAATTTTGGGAGTGGCTGCAGAGTTGCGGATGCTGATTGCTTAAGTATAAGAAGCCTTATCCTGTTTCATGTTAACTACACGAGACCTTCATTGATGATGATAATGGTGATGGTTGCACCAAAATATACACATTGATCTGTACTGACTTATCCAAAGGAAACAGGTAGGTATTTTACTTGTTCAAAATGGAAAATAGTTTTCTGCTAGTCTATTTAATTGCATTCATTTAACCTTACAAATTGGATATTTATGACTGAAATAATGTTGGATGAATTGTGAGGTGCAAAGATGTGATTGCCTTCCAAGTATAATTTTTCCTTAGTTGTAAATAAGAGTTAATTGTTATTACTGTCCATTGATTTATTGTTTCTATTCATTCAAGCTTTTAGAATTCTTGCAGATTTGATTACATCTCTTCCTTACTGCCTACAAGTCTGCCCTTACACTCCCTTTTCTGGGCAGTTGTCTTCCTGCAGACAAATTTATCCAAATGTTCTGGTCTTTTGATGCACCTGGACACACAGATGATATCCTTTGTAGCCTTGCAGGATATTATTAGTTAAGGATAACGATTCAATTTCTGGAACATTAAAGGAAAAAAAAAGATAAAAATGAAAAATGCTGGCAGAATTTGAACCCATGGTTTTTACTGATAATGGAGCCAACAACTATTGAATCTCATTCTGCTTAGATGACTAGTTTCATAACCTCACAAGATTATTGATCTCCCCCAATAGTGCTGCCGAGTAATTCACCAAGGAATAATATAAATCTCACACCTGGAAGGGCTGCACCTGGCTGTTGAAGTCACCGATGATTAGCATCATTATAAGAACTTTTATGAATAAAACAATGAAGAATCAAAAGGTGTCTAGTTCAGCAATACTACCATAAAGGTGTTAATTTGAAAGAAGAATATGTGAAAGAAACTTGAATTCTTAACTCAAAAATTACTTGGATCCTTTTGTACAGCAAGTAGCATATTGCTAGAATGTTCAGTTTGTATGAAAGGAAAGTGAGCTTTAATCGCCCAGAAGAATTGGGTGCCTCATTTGAGTTTGAGAGCCAGAGATAACAACTAATTCACTCATTTCTGTTCAGTCGCTTCTCAAGGAGAAAATTTTGGATTAAAAGCAATCATTTCTCAGTGTCTAGAGTCCAGACTTCAGATTTAAAAGAGATCAGTTCTGCAATCAGTATAAAGTGTGAAGTTGTCCTCCTTTTCTCTACACCTCAAAATATATATGACAAGAATCTGGTCAGGATCCAAGTGTATATAATGGCAAAAGATGCACCAGCTGGGATTGTGATGGCCCAAGAAGCCATAATCTCCCTCACTGTCTCTGCTCGCACATTGTTAAGTCCCCTTGCAAAACCCACACCCGTGACAGCTCCCACAAGAGTGTGGGTTGCAGAGATGGGGAGTCCTAATTTTGATGCAAAGAGAACCACAGAAGCTGCTGCAAACTCGGCTGCAAATCCCCTTGTTGGTGTCAGCTCTGTTATTTTCTTTCCAATGGTCGCCATCACCCTGTACCCCCACATCATCAATCCTGCAACAATTCCAAATCCTCCCCATGCAAGAACATCAGTTGGAATGATAATCTCAGTTGCACTGGCACTGCCATTGAGAATAGATAATGCAGCAGCTATAGGGCCAATTGCATTTGATACATCATTTCCCCCATGAGCAAATGACATGAAGCAGGCTGATAGAACCTGCATATAGCCAAAGACACCGTACACAATTTCCAGCTGTGTCCCCTTGGGACCTGCAATGTTAGAGAGGAGACCAATATTCTTACTCTCTGAAGTTTCCTCTATTTTCTCTGGTTGTGATGATTCAGACTTGAGTAGGTGACCGAGCCGATTGTGGATAATTCTACTGATCAAAAGTGCACCAGCTGTTCCGAAGGCTAAGGCCTGCACCAGTGCCATGGAAAGGTTCTTGCTGAGTGGGAAAGCTGCAAAGGAGATCCCAGTTACACCAACAAATACAGCAATAGGAGCAGCAGCAGCAGCAGCCTGCCCTGGGTTTGAAGCACTGTACACAAACTAGAGAAAAGAAACTAGTTAGAGTTAGCATGTGAATTCCCACTTTCCTTTTATCTATTTGCCAAAGCGGCTAGGATCACCTTTAGGAATATATGATTGGCAACCCTTGTAGTTTAGGTCCCATAAGAATGTAAGATTGAGAGAATACCCTGCGGATGCATTTGTACACAAGAAATGACATTGCTGCTCCCATGATAGGGGAGATGACCCATGATGAAGTTACCCTGGCCAGCGAACTCCAGAATACGGCATCTACTCCCCCATAAGCCAGACCAAACCCAACCATTGCTCCTACTATACAATGCGTATTGGATACAGGCCAACCGAAATAGGATGCAACCTGGACCAGTAAAATTGTCAATGGCATTGAATTGGAACCAAAGAATCCTGCAAAACCCTTCTCTGTTTTCCCTTGAGTAAATTCAGGAGTTATCATAGCTGTGGAAAACGCGAAGGATAAACATAAATATAAGCCATCCTTGAACATGCAAATTGAAATATGCTGTTTTGCAGTATGGAGAACAGGCAGTTATTTAATATATGATATTCTTGTAGCTGTATATCTTTTACACAATTTGTCTACTTAAAGCTTAAGTCATATTGCCAGAAATAGAAGCAATTCCTAAGCTGGTCAGTAACCTGAAGTAGTTCAAAGATTCCTGCTCATCCATACGTATCGTATCCAAGTATCTCCTGCAACAACTTTTCGACCTCCAGTTGGAAATGAACTACAAGTGATCCACCCCTTTATTAGGGAAAACCCTAATGTGAGCTGCTCTCTTCTACATCAATCAGAGGTTGAAGCTAATAATGCTTTCTTCTAAATTCAGCAAATTCTAACATGCTTTTAGGAGCATAAGATAGTATTCTTGAGAATCAATAGAAAAAGAAGGATTTTAACCGTGCCAAACTTAATTAAGACTGAAGCAGTCGCCATTCAAAGTTACAACTAATATGAATAGCAGATAAAATTCTACATCATATGATCTTGTCTAATAGTTTTCCTAACTTCCTTCTTAATGAGTTGGTTGCAGGCCCTGTGTCTAGTTCAACTGCTTTTACATAGTTGCACAACCTATTCAATAAACAGATAGATATGAACAACAATCTTTGCCAAAGATGACTTTTACAGATGACACTTAGGCCAAACCGCAGAGATTCAAGAATGGGGTTTTCTGATTTGAGGTGAACTCATGTACAATAGACTTCTTTTAGGGAGTCTAATTTTTTTCCATTTATATTTGTCATCGTGGTGGTTAGTCTACATTCCAAATTCAAATTTCATAATTTTTGGGTACTTCGATGGTGGAGGATGAAAATGGTCAGCAGGGAGTTGTTGAGTGTACTGAAGAAGAACAAGAAGATAATGGCAGAGGATCAAGGGAATGAACCTGTAACCAGGTACCACCAGCAGCTAGAGAAGAAAGCAAACCCGCAAAAAGCAATAAATCCTTCCCTTGAAAATAATTGTCAACAAGGATTCCCTTCTGCATTGTGCCAACCACTTGGGTGCCCATCAACATTGCCCCAGAGAACTCCAGCACTGCTGCGATCAACACTGCCTGCCGAAGTGTTAAAGCACCCGAACCCACAGAAGTACCCATCGCATTGGCAACATCATTAGCTCCAGTGTTCCAGGCCATGTAAAACCCAAGCAGCAGTGTAATATACGAAAGCAATTTGATCTTCAGTGCTAATCCTTGCCCCATAGATGTCATCAAGAAAGGAAGACCAAGAGCAGCAAAGGCTATGCAGACAGAAATTGCAGAAGCTGTACGGGAGGAGATGTTGAAGGCCTTAGCCATACCAGAGAAGTCATCAGATTTTGCATCCTCATGGCTCTGTCTATTCTGGGTTACATCTTGGGACACTTGTTCACCTTCAGCTTCAGCAAATGACGATAAGCTTGCAGAAGGGAGGATGTGGGAACTTTTTCGTTTTTGTATGGGAAGTGAGGATCTGGGTAGTCGAGGTTTGAGGTGTATGGTCTCTCTCTTGGTGAAATGAGTTTGATGAGAGCAGAGCAAAGGTGATCTGTGTCTGCAAACATGGAGCAGGTGAGGATTGTGAAGTAGGACTGTGTCTGTTGCTAACCTGTTTCTCGTGGAAGAGAAGTAAGAAGATGGAGGCATGCTTTTATGGTTCAAGACGAAGATAGAGAGATATCTGAGGATTGGTGGAAGAGAAAATGCTAAGGAAGGCATGGAAACATTTCTGGGAGATGAGTGTGGAATTGGTATCTGTGAACAGAGTCGTTAGATTCTGAAACAAGTGGTAGTTGTGTTTCTTCAGTTTGTTTGTTTTTAGCTTATTTTGATAAATTCTTGAGTCATCCTTCACAAGAAGTAATTTTTTCACATGAAGAGAGAAAAGAAGTATTTTGTGGTTAGCAATTTGTACTCATCCAACTGAGTGGTTCAGAGACACAAATGGGAAAATCTTACTGTAGCTATGTCTTATTAATGGATAAATTTAAAAATCTAATAAACATCATTAGCATAATTTTAATAAATTTTTACATGAGTAGCCTAAGATTCCATTGAAAACACAATGTACCTCCACCTTTTTCTTTTTTTTTTTAAAATTTTCCAAAATAATCTTCTATATGTTTTGTACTGCCATTGTAGATAAGTTGTTACTTTTCTCTAAATCACATCTCACATACACTTTCTAGATCAGTTGGATTGATTGTTAACTATTTTTACTTGAGAAATTTTGGCATGAATTGATAGTGAATGGAAGTTATGTTGTTAGATGCCAAGTAATTTATGGAGTTGGATTGTTTTCTCAAAATCAGGTAAAGTAGATGGCAAGTAGTCATGTGGGGTTCATCTTTTCTTTTCACATTTCAACAACAAATCTAAACCATCTTAAACACTCTTGTTGGTTGGTGTAAATTATATTCTCAATGCCAGCAATGAAGCCCAACAACCTTAACCAAGACCATATGCCGTGTACAAAAATTAAGATCCTTTGAAGACCAGATCATATCAAAGATAATGAGTTGCGATCCTCTTATCTACAACGATAAAAGACTGTGTTATCCTCACATTTTTTCATTATACATTTAAAAGAGTTGAAACCTTTTATTCATCGAGATAAAAATCTGTATTCTCTTCACATTTTTTACGACATATTAGAAGGGGATCTATCTCTGAATTCTAACAAAAATAATTATATGTGGGCCCAGGAAATCCCCTGAGGTATATTGAGGATAAAAACCTCTATCATGACAGATGGAAGATCCAAACCCTATTTAAGAGGCTTGTCTATAACCAGATAAATCATAAAGGGGGATGAGAGCACAAAGCCAGAATGGAGAACATCTGGGTTATTCTATTGAGGGAGTCCACTACTCCACTACTTGACTACATGCCTTGTAAACAAAGAAACCTGTTGATTCTCTTGTATCAGTTCTGCTTTTTGTATTGCACGTCATGTGGCTATCATGAAGTCAAAGTAGTCAAAAGGAAAAATTCTCCTTTATGGTATCTGATAATAATTATCAGTGATGAACTAGATAAATTTCCCTTTTAAGCATCAATAAACCCTAAAAAACAATTCATTTTTTCACCTAAATTACTTGAATTATTTTCACATGAAAAATAAAAAATAAGAAATTTATCTTACTGCTTAGGGCCTGTTTGGTTACACTCTGAATTCATGAATGTCAAATTTATACTTGTTTGATTGTGAAAATCCCTAGATTCATGAAATCTAAAGATTCATGTTTTTACACTAAAAATATTAATCTATAGATTTATGGGTTATGGCGGGATTTCACCACTACTATAAAAGCGCTAAACATTTGCGCATTCACAAAAGTCATAGATGAATCCACATATTTCATTCCACAAATTCAGGTTAACCAAACAATTAATTTTAGGGTAATTTTCATTTGGACCCCCTGAGGTTTGGTCTATGTCATTTTTAGTCCAAAAGAATTAAGACTTTGCATCTACCTCCCCTGTACTATGAAAAAATTCAATTTAAGGACAAAGTATCACTTTTATGACCAATTTGCCCTTTATTTTTTTAAATTTGAATTTTTACATAATTTAAAAACTTGAGGATTCAGATCGAAGAATAATTTAAAAACTTGAGGATCCAGATCGAAGAAATTCCCTTGTTTTAAATTTTCTTCAATAGTAGTCGTGCTTCAGGATTCAAACGCATTTTCAGTGGAAATTCCAAGCTTCAAATGCATCTTCTTGTATGGACCTGAAAAAATAGCATATTCCCCATTTGAGTTCTAACTGAGCAAATCTGGAAGCAAACTAATTAGAAAAAGGAAAGAGAAATAAAAAAGAACTTCCTATTTCTTACCGTTTGAAGATCTTCTAACGCTCTTTTGTAATCAATGGACAATTATTTGAGCAGGTTAATGGCTTCTGGGATTTACATGTTGTGTTGGCTAATACTTTATGCCCTTGTCGATTAGTTGTTCTTTGTTGAACGACTCCAAAAGCTTCCTGGGCAATTTGCTATGAAACCTTTTGCTTTTTCACCATCGATGGAGAGGAAGAGAATCAGAGATGTAGAATAAGGAGAAACCATGAATTTTTCTAACCAATCACGATTGCAAACGTCGGCCGCTACACAGAGGGAAAGATCAATAATTTTCAGGGTTTATAATTTGTGTACTTTCCCTTGCAAACTTGGCGGCTACACAGAGGGAAAGATCAAGATTCTTTAGGGTTTACAGTGTGTACTTTCCCGTAATAAACATTAGCGATGGTAGAACAAAAAAATAAATAAATAAATAAACATGAAGATTATGTATGTAAAAAAATTTAATTAAAAAAGGGCAAATTGGTCATAAAATGATAATCTGTCATTAAATTGACTTTTTCTATAGTACAGGGGAGGCAGATGCAAAGTTTCAGTTATTTTGGACTAAATATGACATAAAGCAAACCTCAGGGGGTCTGGATGAAAATTACCCTTAATTTTATGAATTATGATTCTATAGATTTGAAATATCTAAATTATTGTAACCAAACATGCCCTAAATACACATGTTTAAATTTGTAACTCTATGGAGAAGATGACGTCGAGGATAAATGAGGACAGAGCTGCACTAGCTAGAGAGAGAAAACAGGCCATTTAGCATATTTTGAATTGACTGCGTCGTTCTCGCTAGGTGGTTAGCCGTTTGGTTAATTTGCCTAGAAACACATTAGATTACGACCAACAAAATAACCAAAAAGATGCCTAACATTTCCTTTTATGGACAGTCTTAGTCAACTCTATTGTGTGTCACAACAGAGATCTTTGCTCTCCTCATACCTCTCCACTATATATTAGGAGAGGGACTTACTGAAGGGCTTATTTTTAATTTATTTTGTCAGTATTCAAAAGTGGGCCCATACTTATTGTACGTTGAAAAAGTAGGAAAATAATATATACAGAATAAAGATCAGACCCGGTCGGACCTCGGCTTAACCGCTTAAATCGCTCGAAACGGGAACCCAAACCCGGATTGTTTTTATGTTCGTATTTTGAAAGACAGAACCCGCCTTACCAACCTAATTTAAGCCAACCGCAAAATCCGATCAAGCAAAGGTTGAGCTTTTCCAAAATTTTATGAGAAATAGCTTGGGTTGGAGAAGATCAACCACGTGCACCGTCAAAATTGTCAGCGGACATTGAGAAAGCCACCGGATTTCAGGCGACATTTAGGTATGGATAGATAGATCAAGCTCTTCTGGTTCAAATGAGGTGTTTTTCATCTTCAAAGATTTAGAGATAAAAGCTAAGATTCCAATTTGGTATTTCTTTCTTTCTCCTTTTGTTTTGCAGTATCAGAGCTTCGTTTCAGCGAGAGCACTGTCGTCGCCCCTCTCGAAACGCTTGGTAAACCATTTTCGGACCTGCATTGTCTTTTATTATGCATTTTTGTGCGAGTGAGCTTATGTCGTGTTTTTTTTTTTCTTTTCCCTTTCTAAAATTGTATTTTATTTTCTTACTTTTCTGCAACAGCTCTGGTACTCTCGTTCCATTTTCGAATTTCTTTTTTTCTTCTGTCGGCTTGCGTTGCTCTCTTCTGCATCGGTATGCCAATTTATTCCCCAAATGATCTTCCTTTTCTGCTTTGTGTTGCCACTGGCTGTTCTTATTCTGTTAGCTGCACGTTTAATTTCCAATTTATTTTGAGATTTAACAATTCTGGTCCTGTTAATTAAAGATCCATAGAGGTACACTTCTCCGTGTTTCCGTTTTCCTTATATGACAAAAAATAATTTTGTCATAGTTCAATATTTTAGTAGGTGAAAGAAAGCCCATCCTTTTTTTTCTTTTCCATTTTTAAATTTATTCATAAAATTCCCAGGAGTAACATGGGTGTTATTTATTTGACAGCTTAGCAACGAGCAACATGGTCAGTTTTTTTTCGCATCTTGATTTATGTTAACTCAGACGTCTCAGAGCCTTTTCTTTCCCCATTTCCTAAACTGACTAACCATTTTGATGTCACTGTTTGCTGCAAAGGCTTCAATAATAATATCTGATGTAATAGGCATTGCTCTAGGGTTGGACTCAGGTTTTAGATTTGGGTGTGTGTGGTGAGGAGCTCTTAAACTAATAGCATTTTGGACCATAGTTGTCAAGACATTGCCGATGTGTGCCACTTAGGTGGTTGCTGCCTTATGGTAGTCTGGTAGGGTGCCTTGCACTAGTTTAATTGGTGTGGGACCAAAATCTGGCATTTACTGATGCCATATCCTTTTTAAGAAACGGTTTTTGTATATGGTAGTTCATTTAGTTAATATATTGTTCACAAATAAGGAAGTATCTCCTATTTGAATTCAATGAAAAAGGGTAAAAAATAAAATTCAAAAAAGATAAAAGGTGAACCCCCAAGGAATGGTGTATTTATGTTAGAAATCAAGGGGGGGGGGGTGCACAGTTAAATCGACGTGGTTGCCTTGGTGGGCGACTTACTGCCTCAGTGCTTTGGCCACCTATAACACCTTAGATTGCTTCGGCAGTAAGTGCTTTGGCCACCTTTAACACCTTAGATTGCTTTGATGACGTGGCAACTATGTCTTGGACTAACATATGAATGAAAGGGATAATAATACCTCACCTTTATGCATAGAAGTTTACAACGTTATATATATCTTGACCCCCCTGGACCTATTCTCCATGTCAATGCCTGTTGGTTCTTCCACACGTGAACTTCCTTACCTGTTGTTCATCAGATGGCCAGTCTTCAGCTCACTGAAATTTCGTTTTCAGTACCTTAATAACTGATCTGAGTGAGGGTTTCTCAAATATTTGTAGTAATATAGATGCTAAAACCATGAAAAGAAGCATGGGATTCTTTTCTTAATTTTCTTCCTTCAATTCTGAAAACTTCATAAATCATTTGTTATTTAACTGAGCCCTTTTCCAATGAGCACGATATGATGAGCTGATTGGAGGGCAACTGATTGGGAACCTCTTCAGATCATTTTCAGTAAACTATATAACACGATTGCTCTAGCAATGGAGATAATTTTTTTCACCAGTCAAGTTCAGTATGACCTCAACCAGAGCTGGCTTGAGGGCAATCAATTAAGAACCTTTTTTCGGCAAACTATAGAATACTGGTACTATAAGCAGTACAGATATATATTATCAAAATAGTCGATTTCATAGTTGTTGAGGTGTCACCTAGGTGGTGAAAAGGCATCCCTTGAGGTCCAACTCTCCAAACAACCAACTCCTTTATGTTTCAAGGTGTCTAGACCCAAAGCTTGATTATACTATATTCTAAAATCTACATGTTATAAATTTCACTCCTTTGCTCATTTATTTTTACAAGCAGGCATATTGAAACTTTTTGGTTCAACCCATTTATATACCCTATCTTAGTCGAGATGAACCAAGATATCTCAATCTTGACCTGCCTCAACAAAAACTCTTCTCCCCTTTGCTGGTTTTGGTGTGTTAGCCGAATTTTCACTAGAATATTGGTCAAATCTCTAGTGTTGATACATCCTAGTGTCACCAAGCCCCTCCTGAGGTGGGGATGCTATTCTCATAAAATGGCTGATGTGGCTGAAACAATATAGAAGAGCTAGGACCTTGGGCTGGTGGACGTGGTGTTGGTGGAGCAAGAGTTGGAGCCTTGGAGGAGTTGCTTGGTCATTGATTTTACTCTTTTACTCTCGTGTTGTACCTTGTAGCTACACTGGTATTGTAATGTGAAATTTTGAACAACTGAATAATTTGTTTGTTTTTTGTTTGATTTTAAACCTTTATGTTTTCATCTATATCAAGTAATGATTGAGTATTCCATGTTTTATAAGTCTGCATGTTCACTCCTTCAACATATTGGATCCAAATTCGAGTTAGAACTCATATATACTCTTGTTTTCTCACAAATCTAAGGCCATCGCTGTATAGAAGGCCTAAACTAGCTAAGTAAATAGCAATTCCAGCCCAAACTGAGCCCTAATACCAACCAAGATGTCCCTCAAATGGGGTTGAGTTGATCATGGAATTTTATCAGATCTCAATTTTTGAGGGACTGAGATCACTGTCGAGACGAGATGTCAAACCGTGTTTAAAGCCCTCCCTATGTGGCATAATATACCCTACATAGACCAGTATGGACTACTTTCTCTAGACCAGTATGGACCACTTTCTCTAGACCAGTATGGACTACCTTCTCTAGACCAGTATGGACTACCTTCTCTCCTCCGTACACCATGGTCGAAGGCATTGTGTAGGTGTAAAGGAGGCTGGTCAATGTTGTGGGCTTGTGGCTTGTGTGTCTCATTGTTTTAGACATTTATCCATTCTGTTTTGTCTCATCCACTGCAAGGACTATGTAGCTTTTATATCTGTCATTGTTTTTATCTATCATGTTAAATACTTCAACTAATTGAATACTATGTTGATTAGTAGTATAAGAGAGGCCTAATGTAAATAGAACTATAGAAGTTCTTTGCAAAGAAAGAGTTGATAATATGTCCTTTGCATCATAAGTTAGATTTTGTAAGCTTGATAGTGTCAGCTAAACGGGATAGTCTAACTAGAACCGGAAAGAGGTCTACTACCTTAGAACAACCTTTGGGTATTCAGAGATACCAATTTTGTCTAGTTCGAGTTTTGAAATATACTGGAATAATAAAGTTTACATAATTTTTTGGATTTATTTGCTTGAATTATTTTTGAATAGATTAGTGTGCGATAGAGAGGGCGGGACTTGCGCTATGGTAAAGTTGCTCCATTTAATGTAGTTTTGATTGAGAGGGACCAAGCTAGAAGCCAATAATCAGGATCTTCTACAAATTTGCAAGTTTGACTAGCTCAAAATAAGGTTTTTAGGTCAAATTAGAGTTTGATGGTGGAATTAGGTAATGTTGGTGTAGGGGAGTCTATTCGTGAAGGTTATGTTAAGTTTTAATGATTGATGGAAGCCCAATTTTAGGGTCAGGGTTTCTTGGAAGGATCCCTAAAATTGAGGGTTTGCCCAGAATCTTCCAGCAACTAATCTCCAAAAGTCAATGGGATGATCTAAGGTACCAAGGATGATCCTAAAATTATTATGGGAAAGCTCAATTATCACAAATTAAATAGGTAGAGTTCAGCTGGGAACCAAGGTAAAATTAGGACCAAATCAAGATGGGAATGAACTTGTGATATCCAGACTGACCCTTGGATGCCCAGGTAAGTCTGCAGTTGGGTTTAGAGAGATTTATGGATGATTTTGGGATAGCTATGGGCTTGATTTCTAAGGGAGGGAAAGATCTTGAGCAATCGTGAAGTCTCTTTCTTCACCTTTCTTTCTTTTCTTCATTTTCTTCCTTTTCTTTTTCTGTTGTTGCCGCAAGTCAGTAGAGGGAGAGATGGTACTGAAAGGGAAAGAAAGGGGGGGGGTGCTGCAAGTTAGGGAGGGGTGGGGAGGGGCTGCAAAGGGAGGGGAAAGGTTTCTAGGGCCTGTGCAAGAAGGGGAGGAAGGGGCTGGGGAGGGGTGTGACGCGTTTGGGAAGTGAGGGGATGGGATGGGGCCCTGCTGTATTTACTTGGAAGCTGTTTTTAATTCTTGAAGTTGTTGGAGACTGGATGAAAAGTGCTAAAGCTTGAAGAAGGTGCTGATCTTTGAAGAAGAACTTTCAATCTTGACTCAACCGGGGCACCCTCAACAAGAACGGGATCCTTAAATCTTAATCAATTCTTTTTCAAATAATAAGACTTAAAGATTACAATGAAAAACTAGGCTTATTTATAGCCTACTAAAGACTCCAATCTAAGTGGGAAACCTTTATAGTTTAGGATCTCCTTTACAATCTCAGCCACACTAATAAAGATTTTAATTTAAACTAAACAACTAACGGAATCTTCTGGGAAATAGATTTCTCCTAAGACACTAACACCCCAACATAAAGAAAATGAACTCTTCTTGTAAATAAAGACTTGTAACAGTCCTTCTTTAAAGAAGACTCCTGAGGACCCAAGAACTCATCCTTAAGTTAAACAAGACTTCTGACTAATCAGGACTCTTTGAAAACTAAGAAATAAGATTTCGGAAAATTAATTCCAGCATGTGTTTGGGGCTGGAATGGACCAAAATAACCCTCCAGGAGGGTTCGGCCAGTCCTAGGTGTGCCATTTTGAAGTGGCCTCAGGGCCCACTCCAGGGTTTCAGCCAGGGGGTGAACCCTTATTCACATCCAGTGATGGCAAGTGTGCTTGATTCAAATTGCGTTAATTTAGGATCAGGGTAGGGTTTAGGGTTCAGATTTCTGGAAGGAAAAAATGAAGAAATTTAGGGGGCTACTAATTGGACTGAGTTTCCCAAAGAGAGTGAGGGAGAGTCGATTGATAGTACTGCCTAGATTGATCGAGGGAGATTTTAGGGTGGATAACAAAAGTCAGAGAAGAAATTAGAGGGTAGGTTTTAAGAGAAACCAGTCACCAATTGGGTACCAGATTTGGATTGAGAAAGAACTAGAGGAGTCTGTTTCCAATTAAGATCTCATTACTTGAAGATTGAAATCTGAAGTTGCAGCAGCAACAGTTTGAGCACGAGTTGGTTGATCTTTCTTAGAAGAACCTAGACTTCAAGCAATGGTGTAGGCTGATCTCTGTCAAATTAGAATTCCAATGGCCTTCTTGAACAGAAGAACACTCTTGAACCAGCAGAGAATCCCAGCAATAAGGATGGAGCTTCAAGGAATTGAATAATGCAGAGCTGGGCTTGTAGAAGGATTTGATGGAAAGGGGAAGGGGGACTAGATTATGTATCTCAAGATGCAGCAGTGCTCAAAAACAAACTCCTAGAGAGCATGTGGTAACATTTCTGTACTGAAAACACATTGGTTTAACCTCATTCTTTTTCCTGCGCTGAAAAAAGATGCATAAAATGGTGTTTGGTAAGCCTGTTATAAAATAGTTTTCAGAGAAAGAAGCAAAACACGGTGGAGAGTTCCAGGTGTTTAATCTTCTAAAGGAGGCCAGTCTGTTTCATTGGCACATAAAAACAAACTGGTAATACCCAAAAGGAAAATTCCTTTTATCTGTTCCTTTAGCACAGAGAAATGGCAACGATAAAGAACAAAAGTGTTACCAAATATGCACTTATTCATTCAATCATGTGTTCAACTGAGCAATTGCAATTATACTTATGGATATGATGGCTGACATATAACTCAAATTAAATCGAAGCTTTCCAACTAGGATTCACTACCAAATCCCAATTAAAATTCTACCGATAAAAACTTAAATAGTAAGACTAAATAATATCTAAAAAAATCCTACACAACTCCCACGATTTTGTTCTGATGAGGGGGAATTCCTACTCATGGAAAGGATCCCTACACCTGTGTAGGGAGGAGCCAGCAGACTTGGCTACTGGAGGAAGGACAGACATGGTGTGAAGCTACATCATTATTTGCAATCTCAATCCAAAGAGTCAAGGCTAAGGTATGGAACCCAGCATTTTAGGCGACAGTGATAATACATATTAGTACAATCATCAAGGTAACTTCAAAAGAAAACATCATATTTAAACCCCATTCAATTAATGAAATTCATTTTGAGAAATCATTCTCAAGATCCACTCCATTAGTTGTGACTGCATTTTATGTGATATTGTACTCAGAGCACACTGCACTTCTTCATGATGCAGTAGCTGGGAATGATTCTTGGTTTAATCATGGAATTGCAGGAATGCTGAATTCTTAAAGAAATGCTTGTGTACGGTAGGGCTTTCATGGTTCATTCTTCATTGAGGTCAATTATCTCCTTCGACATATGATCCGTGAAAATAGATGATTTTAACGGCATTTTCAAAGTTCAGTTCTGAAGGCTGACATAGTTCTTGAAGATCTCACGCCATGACCCAATTTCAAGCAAAAGAAAATGGGGATTACTGCTCAAATGCAGCTGGTAATTGGAACACCATTGATTTTGTGGATGATATTAAAGGCTTCATTTTCTCTTCTACTTAAACCAAGAAAATCTTTTTCTCCCCCATTTGAGCCATTAACTTTGATTTGTTCCACAGCCAAACAAAGAGCGGAATTGGTGGAATGGTTAAATGATATGCTTCCAGATTTAATGTTACCATTGGATGCTTCAGAAGAGAAAATTAGGGTGTGCTTAATTGATGGAACTGTTTTATGTAATGTTTTGGACAGACTGAGCCCTGGTTCTATAAATGAGGTCGGATTTTTCAGACTTATTGTCTTGAAATTGCCATGTCATTTTGGTAGGATAGTAGATCTATATTATTTCAATTTTCACTTAATGTCAGTTTTCTAACTGTAGTGGGCTGGTTCTGATCCTTCATCTGACTCTAATTTGGAGAAAGTCAAAAGGTTTCTTGAAGCTATGGATCGTCTGGGGTTTCCCACATTCAGACTCTTGGATCTTCAGCAGGTATTCTAGGCTATTTGTAAACTGTCTGTTCTCTTTTTAACTAGGATCAAGTATAGTATCTGTTGACTGAAATTATATCTAGATGGAGAGATGTGCTTAAGTGCTAGGTCTTAGCATTTGGAATTCAGAGAATGGGATTGCTTGAAGCCTCCCATGCATGCATTGTGTGGCTAATTGCACAACACACACACACACACACACACACACACACACACACACATATATATATATTGCACACACACACACATTGTACTGACGTGTCATGCACCTGCCATTGCACATCAAAAGTAGTATTTTTCTGTCAAATATATTGATACATATTCATTAGTGCCTTGCCTGCTCTTTCTCTCTCTCTCCCTCAAAATATATTTGTTTGCAGGGTTCTATGGTGACAGTTGTGGAGTGTCTGTTGACACTCAAAGACTCTTTTAATTCTAATTTTGGGGGGGACCATATTCATATGACAACTCCAATGTCTAAATCTGGAACCCAGCCAAGGAAGAGATGGAATTTGGAAGTCGAGAGTTCAGATGGAATTAATGGTACTGTTGGAGAAGCATCTCCATTAACTGGAGAACAGAAATTCAAGGGTCCATCTGACTCAAAATTTCAGCATGCTTTGCGCAATCCTGCCATATCAGGTATGACTATTTGATGCGTTAGAGTTGCGGAATGCTGATTGCTTAAATATACAAAGCCGCATTCTGTTTTTTTTAACTAATAAGACTTCCCATGCTTTCTGAATAGATGCCATGAAAATTGGAGATTGTTTTGCTTGAGTTTCAGATGCTTAGACAGCTATCGTGTGATTGACTTTCTATTTTAATTTGGAATGGACTGATTTTATGGGTGGATACCTGCAAGACCTCCATATTCTCTTTGTGCCTAAATAACAAACCAAAATGGACTGCCCGACTTGATTGATCACCTTTGGGAGAACAGTGGTGGGATGTGATTAGAATCTTATGTTATATATCTTCAGTGTTTAGTTTGTACATTTTGAAGATGGATAGTTTCTTCCCTGTTTACACTTTTTTGTATTCATTATTTAATTCTTCTTTTATTGATTAAGAAGGTATTAAGATCTTTTGTATTTACCATTATAGTGACTTAATGTGTTTTTGACTTTTTGTCCCATGAAAACATTAAATGGCTTTGTGGGTCCTTTAAATATTCAATTGTAGATTCCTGACATATAGTAATACAAGGCTGAACTATAAATGTGATTATACTATCCCATGATATTTGGGTTTGTATGACTCAGTATTTGGTTATTCCTACAGACAAGTTAAAATCAATGAGCTAAAGTTGCCTCTGACACCACTTACCAAAGGAGAAAAGAAAAAGAATCAGCTGATTTAATGTGGTGTCCCCCATTTACTTATAGGTGAAGCCAAGTAAAAGGAACTTTTTTGGGTAGAAGTCATACTTTTTTCTACACAGATTTTATCTGAAAGTTATCCATTTAAATTGTTTTCTTTTTCCCTGGGAACAGATGGAGCACTAGGGAATCAAGATGATATATTTTCTGGTATATTGAACAACTTAAGTCCTTAAACAGAGTTGAATGGAGAAAGAAAGATCTATATAACGGAATGTCCTATCTCATGTGGTTGGAGAAGGCTTTTGGGCATATATTTGATACAGATAAACACAGAATTGGGCTTATTTTAAAGGAAATAAGCGTTGTACTGGGTTATATTTGCATTGGGCTTTTGTCCAAATTGTTTTCTACTTTTCTTTGTAATACGCCACTTCAATGGGCATAATTATGCATAGGAGGTAGGAATAAAGGATTTACTTTATTACTTTATTTTTTTAGTTTCATTTCATCAGGTGCCTGTCATTTACTTTGTTGTTAAGAATTTGATAGAGTCTTCTGCTGCTGGTGCTCATGTCCCCAATTTGGATAGGGTTTTAATTATGTGGGGCACCTGCTAATGGAGCTCCTGTTCCTACTATCGATAGAATTTTAATTGTGGGTCACCTATTCTAGCTAGTTAGGGCTGCCTCTTAGTTATAAAGGACATCTATTTTTATTACGGATTGTGTTTTGTAGTTGTGTCTTTCCTATTTCAAGTTCACTTTCCTTTCCTGTGGTTAGCATGTTTAGTTACATGTGTTTGATTCTCTTCAGTTAGATTAGTTCTGAATGCTGTTTTTTCCCTTTCATTTTTGAAGTGTTCATGCTCTTGCCTTTCTCATGTAGAGGCATCAGCTGCATTGATGCATCATGTTGGACATAAGTTCCATGAGCTGTTTCAACTAAAACAAGGACGTTATGCTGAACTCCCTGCTGCTACGATATCAGAAATGATGAAATCTAACAGTTTAGACGTAAATTCTTGATCTTCTTAGTGAACCTCCATATTAGAAAACTTTAGTAACTTTAGTTTCCATGTGAAAATAAGACCTAATTGTCTGTCTTTTCCTACCTGCAGAATGCTCCAACTCAGTCACTTCTGGCTGTTGTGAATGGGATCCTAGATGAAAGCATTGAAAGAAAAAATGGAGAAATACCCCATGTATGATATAGTTTTGACCTAGTTGATGTCATTCTAATACAAGCTTGGATTGATAATTTTATATTTTGATCCAATTGGATGGTTTGCTTAAGGAGTCCGTTTCTTCCTTTCCCCCAGCGTGTGGTATGTCTGCTGAGAAAAGTTGTACAAGAGATTGAGCGACGAATATCCACTCAAGCAGAGCACTTAAGAACTGTACTATACTATCAATTAATCTCTTCTGCAAGAAATTTTTGATTGGTATTGACTACTGATGATTAATCTGTACTTTCATCTCTGCAGCAAAACAATCTCTACAAGGCTCGTGAAGACAAGTATCACTCGAGAATTAGGGTACTTGAGACTCTTGCTACTGGTGCTACTGAGGAGACCCAGGTACTTTTAAGGGATTATACTCTTATCTTTGAATGGAAAAGGTGGTAGTCATACTTATTCCCAGACATTTCAATGGTAGCCAGGATAATTTCAGTCAATTTCCCAAAGAGCCTGGAGCATCCTCCCTCTCCATTTCAGCTCCATTCTCTTCTGTATCCTCCTCAAAAGTTCATTGCCAAGGTGCTAGCCAATCGTATCTGGCTTGTCACTCCCTCCCTTGTCAGTAACAGCCAATCTGCCTTCATTGCAAGTAGGTCAATTGTTGACAATATCCTTCTCTTTGCTGAGGTTGTTTATGGGTTTGACCGCTCCTCTCACCCCTTGGCAGCCCTCCTCAAAATCGACCTCTGTAAAGCCTTTGACTCCATCATGTATTACTTCATCCTTGACGTTTTGATTGGTATGGGCTTCCTCATTCCTTTATCTGTTGGATCGAAACTTGCATTTCTTCCCCCCGCCTTTTCACTCATCACCAAAGGCTCCCTGTAGGCTTTTCCCTTCATGGGTGGGATTCTCCAAGGGTGCCCTCTTTCCCCCTTCCTCTTCTCTCTTGGCCTTGAGGCTCTCTCCGGATTCATCCAATCCAACATCGATCAACATCTCATCTTCCCGATCCCTAAATGCAAAGTTCTTAACCTCACCCAACTTGCCTTTGTTGACGATCTAATGATCTTTTGTAAAGCTTTCCATGCCTCCATCTCCTCAATCCTGTCCTCCCTAACTCTCTTCAGTTCCCTCTCTAGCCTCCGAGTCAACCTCCAAAATCCCTCCTCTTCCTAGTTGGGGTCTTTGATTCCAGTAGGGATGCTCTTCTCCAGCTCATAGTTTTTACTCTTGGCTCCTTCCTTGTCTCCTACCTTGGGCTTCCCCTTGTCCCTGGTCAATTCACCAACCACCATTGCACCCCCATGCTTGACCAAATTAGAAAAAGGCTTCAGCTGTGGAAGGGTAGAATCCTCTTCTTTGCAAGGAGGATAGTCCTGATTAAGTCTGTCCTCCAATCTTCATACTTTACTCGCGCCATAGAATCCCTCTTTGGTGTATTTCTCTGGGAAGGCCAAGAATCCTCTAGTTTCCTCCCCCCCATTAGCTGCTTCTCGGTCTATTGCCTCAAAGCTGAGGGTGAGTTGGGATTCCAAAGGATTGTAGAATTCAGCATCGCTTGCCTCTTAAAGTATTTCCACTTATTGCACTAAGATTCCATCTGAATAGTCTCCCTGCCCTCCAATCCCTCTTGGATCTAGAGAAAGCTCTTCCTCCTTAGACCTCTAGCCTCCTTGCCATCTCAACCCCCCTTCTTCTGGCTTGACTCTTGGCACCCTTCGGGGATCCTCTTCAATCTCTTGGCTCCCCCTTAGGTTTATGCCACCCATGCCCCCAGGCTCACCCTCCTCACAAAGTTCATTTCTAACAACTTCTGTATCCCCCCTCCCTACCGAGTCTCACTCAATACTGCTCCTACCTCTTCCTTCTCACCCCTCCACACACAATCACATTGTCTGGCTACCTTCCCCCTCTGGCTCCTTTTATTCCTCTTCTGCTTGGAACCTTTTCTGCTCTCCCTCCCCCTTAGTTGCTTGGCAGCCCTTGGTTTGGTTTAGAGGCCACATCACCCACCATGCCTTTGCCACTTGGAGAGCCTTTAACCATTGCCTTCCTACCCATGCTTTCCTTATCAACTGACACCTTAACATTAGCCCCATCTGTATCCTTTGTTGGAACAGCCTGACCATCAGTTCTTCATTTGCCCCTTCTCCTGCTCATGGTGGGAGAAAGCAATTATCTCCATTTGGCCCCACGCTAGACGTTTCTTTGGTTTCTCTAGGGATTGGGATTGGCTCTCCAAACACTTCTCAGGCAACTCTATTTGTTACATAGCAGGCAAGTTGGTGTTCAGAGCGTTGAGCTCTCACCTATGGTGGTAGCGCAATATAAGAAGATGGACCTTCAATTCTAGATCTCTTGACTTGATTTGGAGAGCCATCTGCTTTGATGTTTCCTCTAGGCTTCATACTCTGCTGCATCCCCCTGTTGTGGACACCCCAATGCACAAGACTTTTGTTGTCTCCTATGGTTTAGGCTCTTCTTTCTTGCCAGCTAGTAGGCTGTAACCCCCCCCCCCCTTTTCTTCTTCTTTTTCCTCCTCTTGTAATTTCCTTCACCTGTTTGGGGCTTTTGGTTAATGATTATTTCATTCCACTTACTTGAAGCTTCACCCTCTTTTTACAGGTTGCCATTAACAAATTCCAGAAGATAAAGGTTCATTTCTAGACTTCTAGTATTTGTCTCCGTTCTTTTGAATGATTTCGATGTACAGACATATTTATCTGTTATATTTTTGGTTTTTATGTAATGGAGAAAGATTTCAAAGATTTCGATGTACAGACATATTTATCTGTTATATTTTTGTTTTTTATGTAATGGAAAAATATTTCAAATTTTTTATATTTAAGTTTAATGGTTTTCATGTTTTGCAAACCTACATGCTTCAAATAAGAGGCAGAACTCTGATACTTGTAACTTGCGACATCACTTCTTTTGAATTCCTATGTTTGTGCATGACAATAAATTGCTGTCATACACTCATCCTTATATTGAAATTGCAGTTCATTAGTCGTAATGATCAGTTTTTTTAGTTAAAACAAGTTAGCTAGGACTAACTCAGTAGGTAAAATAATAACAGAAGGCAAAGGCCAAGAACCTACCTGTACTCAGTAGGGTGGTGCCCTAAGTACCGAGACGTCCTCCTACCCCCTCTTTAGTCAGTTGCCAAGCTGAAGACTTTTTGGGTTCAGACTCTCTCAGTGGGCTTTGGGAGTACTGCCCCTTATCAGGATCTGTGAATTTTTTGTGTTTCTATTACAAGCCTTTATGTACTTGATGACAGCATGATTCATTTGAACTAAGTGAATGGTTTTGGCAAATCTTCCTGAAATTTGCTTAAATCCTATGAAGTGTCTTGATACACATGATTTTGTTAGCAAGCTTCAGTAGTTGGTATAAGCCCATGTTCGGTTTAGTATTTTCTTTTATGAACACAAATGAAATAATGAAGAAGGTTGACTGCAATACTGCATTAAGATATCATACCATCATATGCTGAAATATGTGGTTGGTTGATTGCAGTTTTTACTTTAGACATGTCATCTTGTGTTGTTATTAAAAAACTACATTGGTCATTGCAGATGGAGAAGACCAAAATGGAGGAGGAGAAGAAAATTGAGGAGCTGGATATGGTAAAATTGATGTACGAGAAGGATCTTAATGATCAGGAAATTTCGACGCTTACGCAAGAACTGAAGTTGACAAAACAGAAATATGAACAACATTGCCGGCAGTTGGAAACACAGGCCAAGGGAACTAGAATTGAGTTAGAAGAAAGGTTGAAGGAACTTGAGGGTCTTTTAGTAGATTCTTTGAAGAAAGCTGAAGAACTTGAGGCATTTGCTGAATCAAAAGCTCAGGGCTGGAATGAAAGAGAGCACAGATACCAGACGTTTATAGATTTTCAGTTTAACTATTTGCAGGTTATTTCTACATTACTGTCTCTTATCTTTTATTTTTTTTATTTTAAACTTGTGCCTTTTTATTTTAAATGGAAACTTGCTGTGTTTTATTTTGAACTTGTGCCTTTTTATTTTAAATGGAAACTTGCTTTGTTTTCAGGAGTTGAGAATGACTTCACAGTCAATCAAGAAAGTGATGCTAAATTCACAAAGAATTTATTCTGAAGAATTTAGTCGGTTGGGTAAGAACCAATTTTTTCCGAATTCAATTAGCAAATGCAAATTATACTTGCATATCTAATATGTAATTTTTGTGCTTACTTTTCTCAGGGGTAAAGCTTAAAGGTTTAGCTGAGGTGGCAGAAAATTATCATATGGTTCTTGCAGAAAATCGAAAACTGTATAATGAGGTTCAAGACTTAAAAGGTGCTGATGATTAGAATATCGAAGATATATTATTAAATTGTTGGTTTTTTCCTTAGTCCTCATTTTTTGGTATTACTGCATAGGAAATATTAGAGTCTATTGTCGGATAAGGCCATTTCTTCCTGGACAAAATGGAAAACAAACTACGATAGATTTTATTGGCGAGAATGGTGAGTTGGTCATTGTAAATCCCCTCAAACAAGGAAAGGATGGTCACCGCCTGTTCAAGTTTAACAAAGTCTTTGGTGCAACAGCTACACAAGGTTTTCATCTTCATACCATTATTTGACTGAATTTGCTTTAGTCTTTTCCATTGTATATCTGAATTTTCATTTTTCTTTCCACTGCCTTTCTATAGTGTGAAGCTTATATACTGTGGCTATAGAAGTTTATGCTGATAATGATTGATGCCAATCCTAAAGGTTTTATGCAAGATGAACACAATCTTATTATTTGTGAAGTAATGAAGAAGGCAGAGCTATGGTGTAACAGTTGTGTTGTGCTCTTGCATCCATCAGATCCGTTCATGGAAACACACTGTGTGTACATTTTCTACTCCCAGACTCTGCAGTTGTGGGTTCCCTGCACTTTTTGCGCTTGTTTATTTAGACTACTACAATTCCTTGAAGTTGAGAAACGAGGGTTTTGTGGAGTTCTATGTTTTAATTCCTGAAGGCTGTTTTTTCCCCATCTTTACATTTGTATTCTTTTATGGATAAAAATGAGCTGCTTGGATCAGGTTTAGAATCAAAAGTGGGAATGGCAGAACTGAAAAATGCATTTCTAACCCAAGCTCAAATTCAACAGGTTGACTAGGGCTAGCTTGGTTTATTTGTGATTGGGATTCAGACTAGTAAATAATGATATTTCTGGAGTTTGTAAGTGCTGACTTTGGTTTTCATAATGATGAAAATACCTAACATGATTACACTTGTCTCTTCTCCCCCACCAATCCAATAAATAAAATAAAATTGTTGTGAGGATTCACCAAATAAATTCTTGTAAAGCTTATGTGGTAGTTTGACACTTTGACTACCTAAAATCAACACTAACCAAAAAGGAAAAATGTATGTGCAGTTTCACATAGAGCTTAATTATGCATGACTGGACATGCTTATGCTGTACAAGTATCCCTATTAAATCATCCAGTACACAATGAATAGCTAAACAAACAACTGTAAGGATCATAGGGTCCAACTGAACTGGTTCAGATATTTAACCATGCTTTATGTGGATTCTGTGGTTCCCTATTCGCCTTCTGTAATTCAGTTATTAAGCAACAAGAAAAATACTTGACCAACAAGTACTTGGAAGTTCGTCAAATCAGGCATAAACTAGATCCTTTGTTCTGCTAACTTTTAGGTTGGTTTTATGATGCAAAAAAGGGTTTTAAATCCTATGATACCTTCCTCTTGCGAGAATTTATTGGGGACTGAAATTGCAGCAGACCCAACCAAAATTACCTGGCTTGGTTTTGAGATACTTTGGCCGATTAGCTTGATTACTAATGATGCAGATTGCTCATAGGATATTCAAGCAATGCACTCACTTATGGATTTGAGGAAGAAAATTCTAATCTTAAAAGCTAGATATGGATCATATCTGATTTCAGATCTAATAATCATATATATAGAATTGATCGGTTGGCAGATAGATGCAAGGGGAGAGGAAAAGAAATAGAAAAAGAGAGAGGAAATTAGTTGGTGGGTAGACAGATGCAAGGCAAGAGAATTTATTTCTTAGACAATTGGATCTGAAAATTAGCAGGTATAGGCTATCAATTTTTAGGAAAGAAAGAAAAGCAGGAAATGAAACTTTAGGAACAACCATTACCCTGGAGTTGAAGAGATGAGGGAGAATAAAACAAAGATAATGAAGTGTAAGAAGTACAGACCCAGGATGGGGAAGAAAAGTGAAGATGTATTGGGGGGGGGGGGGGAGAGAAAAGACCACTTACCAAAAATGACAGAGAGAGCTTCAGACGTCAATGGGAACAACCAAATCTTTTTCTTGTTTTTTTCTTCTCTCTCTCTCTTTTTTTTTTTTTGGGGGGGGGGGTTATTACATCCCTTATTTATAGAAACAGGGAAACAAAATCTTCTAGGATGGCTCAGCTACTAAGAATAACCTAACTAGTCAGCTAGTTGAGACTATTCACTCAAAGGCTGACAACTTAGAGGAAGGTAGATCATTCCTACAGAGTGGGACCCACTAATAATTTTCATGTACCACCCTAGAACCTTCTGGGCTTTATATTTGAGTCCATTACACCAATAAATTCCAAAAACTAAAGCCCAACCCCAAAGGTGTACTAAAACTTGGCCCAACTTTAAACCAAGCTTAAACTGATGGGGTATCAACCAAACTCGTATCATCAAAACCAAAGTTTACCATACCAGAACTCAAGTAGGATTCCTGACCAGTTGGTCCTAATGCTAATGTGAACAAAATCTCATGTGGAACCTAAAGTTATACGTAGGTGCCAGCAAATTCAACTCAATTCCTCAATTTGGTGCCCTTATGAATTGGACTCCCCACAGCCATTGGACGACTTCAATCAGGGTGATCTGACTCCAATATCAGAAAACAGTTCTTCCCAGAAATTATCAGATTTTTGTTAAACCCAAATGTAGAATTGTGAATAGCCACCATTGAAGAATTTGTAAGAATCATTGGGAACTCAGAAGCTGATTTTATCCACCGCGGACTAGCAGAGTAAATTGACAGAATGAGAAAGTAGAATGAAAGAATATCTCTCTCCACCATGAACAATGTAGGTTTCCTTTTAAAACCTTTAGAAACAAAACTATTCTTTGCTGTAAGGAAAAAATAAACCATCACATTCCATAAAGAAAATACAGTTTGATCAAATCCTTTCCATAGATCTTAGCAAACAATAATCAAATTCAATCACATATACCTAAGCATTTACCACCTAAAGACCCTGAGGTCTGAACTACACACCAGGCTCAAGTGGCCATGAGAAAGGCCATTACATGTACAAGTCCATTGCAAACCAAGTGTACATGGTGGCGGACTGCATCAACCAATCTAATGGCTGTTCTTGACACTGTTGAGTAGCAAGTTATAGAAAATGCTGGACCTAAGATAGTAGTTATAATTATTCAACTTTGAAGTGGTGAATTAGGTATTCTCTTATCTAGACCCAAGGCTGGCAATACTATCAAAAGTTATTAAGTCAAAACTTAAGCACATGGTGTCATTGGTGACATGATTTAGAAATCTAGTTTTGGATTAAGATAACTAAAAATAGATATCCAGTATAGAGGTTTGGTGGCTTGGGCTAACTGAATCTGTTTTGAGAATTTCCCGTTTCTTCTATTGGCAACAAAAATGCATTAGAAATAAAAAAATCCTAATGTATCAAAAATGCATTCGCTTTGAATTTGGTTTGAATTTCCCGTTTCTTCTATTCGCTTTGAATATTTTAGAAATAAAGAAGCAAATTTTGATCTACGGCTGAGATTAGAAATTATCAATCAAATCTACATAGGTATTATCGGAAAATTCTGTAAAGAGAGTCCTAATGGAACCAAGTTGGATTGTATTCCGCTCTAGAAAGGAAGTCTTGTTCATCAAGTTATAGTGCACTCTAAAACCTTCCTCAAGTAAAAAACATGAAGAGGAGTCTTTGCATGCTTCAATATTTTATTTCCTATTTGAGACTTGATCAAGGAAGGAAAAAGAGGAAAAATAATCCTATTCAGAGAAGGAAGAGCGGAAAATCCCGTTTTTGAGTGTCTCTGTCTAGTTTCGATCTAGCCCTTTCATCGGATGGTCATTTGGTGTCTGATAGAGCTGATTTTTGGAGGAGAGCTTCACGACTTCTTGATCCTCAAATCCAATTGTGGAATTGTGCGCTTGATCTCTCTAAGTCAGTTCGATTAGTACGCCAAAACCCTCGTTGGTTGAGTTAGATAGGAACTTTGAGCTTGATTCAAAGTTTCAAACTATGTCAAGAATCATATCCCATGTAATCTAAAAAATTACTCTATAAAAGGAGAGCATACTCCAGCAAGGGAGAACGCTTTTGGAGCTTTGGAGGACCATACTTTCTTTTCTCTTTAGTTTATTTTAGGCCTTCTCTAATTTTCTTTTGCTTTAGTTTATTTAAGCTTTCTCTAGTTTTCTTTGATTGCTTTGTGGGATTCTAGTTTCTAGATTGAATGCTTAGGTTCAATTTTTCTATGAACTTGAAATTGAAGTTGTGCAACTTCTATTTTGCTTTAGTTTATGTAATGCATCTTTGGTTGTTAGGGTTGGTTGTGATTTGAATCGTTCTTTCAACTTTTTTTATTATTTGAGATTCAAAGATGCAAATAAGTAACTGTTAGGACCCTAGGGATGAGGCCATGTGGAATGAGGGTTACTTAGGGTTACCCTAGGGATGAGGCCATGTGGAATGAGGGTTAGTAAGGGTTAGTTGAGGTAATAAATAGAGGTAGAAGAGAGGGAGAGGGCATCGAATGTTTGGAGAGTCATGTGGGCAGCCGTAGGCTGAGGGAACACCGTGAGGTGTGGAGGTGACTGGCACCATAGAAACCAGTGTTATCTTGTTATTTCTTGCATTCTTGTATGAATTTTTGGGAAATATTATTAGGGTTTTATCAGTTGGCATCAGAGCATTCACGATCCCAGGAAGGTAATGGCATTGCCTTCATTTTCTGGCAAAGGAGAAAGTCAGAGATGGATTCTAGAAATTATGTTGTTTTGCTGGGAGAACCAAATCGAGGAAGACCAGTGGCTAGGAGTGGCGATCCAACATTTGGAAGGAGAGGCACTCGACTGGATCTATGGCAAGGACTTGATGGAATTTACCTGGACAAGCTTCAAGAAGGCGTTGGTTAATGATTTCGGTAGCTGGAAGGTTGCAACGAGTCCTCCTATCGAATCTGTATTGGTTCTTGGAGAGGAAGAATCGCAAAACCACTTTGTAAAATCAATAGATAAAGCAGTGGAAGTTGCAGCTGGTTGGGATGTGTCTCGCCGAGCATGGAGAAGAGAGAATAGAGAGAGAAGTTAAGGTATCGCTGCCTACCAGCCCAAAGTTGAGAAGGAGAGAGATCATGCCGATGATTCGAAGAAGAAGAAGGATCGAAGGACTCCTGCAAAACTCGCTGGAAAGCTGCAAACAGCGGCTGAAGTTTCTATCCCCAAAAATTGGGGAAGACGATGGTGGAGTTGGAGGGTTTTTAGGGTTGGTTTGGTTCACCCCAGACCGGGTTTTGGGTTGGTTTCACCCCTTAAGAGCCTAGGTTCTTCTAAATTGGGCCCAACTCAAGTACACTTATCCTCCCACATAGGGCCCAAACGAACCAAATATAAAGATTGGGCCGCTTGGTTCCCAAAGAAACCTCCTTGGGCCCAACCTATCTCTTTAACCCCAAGCCCATCACATTTTATTAACCTATATTTCTTAATCCATTTCATTTTCAAGACCCACAGCCCAATCCAGCCCATCAAACCAACGTCCCACCCATTTATCATAAGCCATAGTTTGTATTTGGACCCCACCCATTTAACACATCTATCATGGGCCTGGCCCGTTTCGTTACCCCAAAGTCCACTTCTTCTGATTTTTAATTTGGGCCCAATTAACTCAAACAGACCAAGGTTCAACCCAAGGCTCAGTTCAAACCAACGATTCACCAAACCAGCGGTTCGACCGAGCCAAGAAGAGGAAAATTCATCTTCTTCAACCTTTGGACTGCAAAATGGAAAGGAAGGCGGCAACGATGGGGCTGCAACGACTGAAGGGGAGATGCAATGCTCCATTACGGTGAAAAAAATAAAAATTTCCAGACCAAGCGCTTTGCTCCAAGTCTAATTTTGAGCAGTGGGTGTGTTATTCAGCCTGGGAGGACGATATTGAATTACTACGGTTATGCGGCACCATCATACCACTAAACTTCAACAATTCCATCACCTTGGGGACAAGGTGATTTTCGAGGGGTCGGTAGTGTTAGGACCCTAGGGATGAGGCCATGTGGAATGAGGGTTAGTTAGGGTTACCCTAGGGATGAGGCCATGTGGAATGAGGGTTAGTTAGGGTTACCCTAGGGATGAGGCCATGTGGAATGAGAGTTAGTTAGGGTTAGATGAGGTAATAAATAGAGGTAGAAGAGAGGGTGAGGGCATCGAATGTTTGGAGAGTCATGTGGGCAGCCGTAGGCTGAGGGAACACCGTGAGGTGTGGGGGTGACTGGCACCATAGAAACCAGTGTTATCTTGTTATTTCTTGCATCCTTTTATGAATTTTTGGGAAATATTATTAGGGTTTTATCAGTAACCTTCACCAATAATCTTCTCTCCCCCATCCATTCCCGCTTTTATCTTCCCCTCCATATTCTTAACTTAGGATTTGTTTTTCAACATTTATTTATTGTTCTCCTTTCCCCCTGGGTCTTTGATCAAAGATGCCTACAGTTGTGCCTCTCTTTGGTTAAGGTTTCCCTTTTCCTTTTATTATTTTGTTATTTACTTTCTGCAATTTTTTTCTCGCATTTATTTATTGTTCTCCTTCCCCCTTGGGTCCTTGATCAAAGATGCCTACTGTCGTGCCTCTCTATGATTAATGTTTCATTTTTCCTTTTATTGCTTTGTTATTATTTTTTGCATTTTTTTTCTCTTTAATATCCATTCCCCTGATCGGTGGACTATAAGCTACGGCAAAGGGTCCACAGTCAAAGTCATCCTAATTATACTTCCCTTCCCTTGATCCAAAGCTGACACTTGGATCGCTTCCCTTTTATTTATTTATTTATTTATTTTTCGCATTTTTTTCTTGCCTTTTATTTATGCGTTTTTTTATATTTATTTATTAGATGATGAATGGTTAGGTTATGTTTGTTTTATTTTTTAGTCTTAGTTAAATCGCTTTTGATGTATGTGTTAGGACCACCCATTTAGTTTAATTAATTAGTTAAGAATTTTTAATCATTGCACTCTCATGCTACCATTAAAAGGTTAAATTCTAAAGTGGCATATCTCCCTGAGATCAACCCGTTAGCTACACGATAATGTGCTTACAGTTATTTTTATTTTGCAAACAAACATTCTAAATTTTACCTATCAATTTTCAAAAACAAGATGGTTTATTGAAATTTTTTTTGGGGGGGGGTGGTGGTTGGGGGCGGAGAAGGTGGGGGTGTGGTTGGATGGGAGGGGAAAAGTTTAATTTGGGAATGACATAGTTATGGGGAAGAAGATTGGTGGGCTCGATGTCCAATGCTACATAGGTTAACCATTGAAAAGGAATTTGTTCTTACTGATTGTTTTTAGGGTTGAAGATATGAAGGTGATTTTAGTACTCTTCAAGACATCTGTTGGCACATGGAAGTCAGTTTTTGAAGAAGTTACTTTCTGTTGACACGTTTCTGCAGTTATAAATTTCACTGGAAAGGGGAGGCTAAGAGAGATAGGGATAGTTGTCCTCATATATAATTGTAAAATTTTTACTATATTAAAGGTGGAGAGTACCCAATGTCAGTAGGCTATGGAAAATTTAATCTGCCAAGACTGGCAACTTTTGCTTTGGTTTCCCTTCTTTTTCTAATACAAAAAGAGTACTTTTCAAAAAATAAAACTTTGATTTGGTTATGGACATAGAGAAAGGCAATGTCATACTGACATCACACTGTTTGCAGCAAAAAATCCTACAGCTAAACATGAGCTATTTGTGTCAGGTTAAGGATGATGTCATAGCGCATTTATTATTGAATTGGTATATTGTTGAAAAGGTATGATTTTACTAGTTTGGTCTTCTTGGGGCCATTGGCATGTAAAGGTCCGGGAATTTTGATTTATTATTCAGTGAACTAGGGTTCTCGTTAGAAGGTGGTATTCTACAGAATCTATTGCCATATGCAATTTTGTAGGGCTTGTACAAAACAAAGAACAGAAGGTTTCTTCAAGAATATTAATAATCTTAGCCTATAATTTGTGATTTTATTGCCAGCAATCTGATCTGGGACTTCCACGATAGTGTCCTTCTGTCTGCTCTATCATGTAGGAGCATGCCTCTGGTCCTTTGACTTGATTCTACCTTCTTAGTGCACATTGAGATCTCCTGACATTATCAAATGACCAACTTCTTATTGTTGTGTCCTTAATTTTGCAATTGCGATACTGTATGGAGGTTGGCTTTTTAGTTCCTTTCCAAAAGAGTTAAATCTTTCTAAAGTATTAAATTGATATTTACTTAGGTTGCATTTGATTTTTTCCTGTTTGTTTATCGTTTTAACTTATGCAATCCTTTTGATGGTTCAATGTTGACAGAGGAGGTATTTTTAGACACCCAACCATTGATACGATCAATTCTTGATGGATACAATGTATGTATCTTTGCTTATGGTCAAACTGGTTCAGGGAAAACTTATACAATGGTATGCATGACAAAATTTCTTTCTTATGAGTTAGGACAGCTGTGGGTTCCCTTTGTCAGATTAGTCCTTCATTGTTTGTCCAGGTTCTTGACCACATATCTTTTGTTAGTTTTAAGTCTAATGCAGCTAACTTTTATTCTTCCAGACTGGGCCTGATGCAGCTTCCAAAGAGGATTGGGGGGTCAATTACCGAGCTCTAAATGATCTCTTCCACATTTCACAGAGTAGGAAGAGTTCGTTTATATATGAAGTTGGTGTCCAAATGGTTGAAATATATAATGAACAAGTGCGCGACTTACTAGCAAGTGACGGTCCCCAGAAAAAATATCCTTCTCTTGTTTTAGTCTTTTGTTACTGAATGTGTTTTTCTTCACCTAACCTCTCTTGATTCAATGGTCTTTCGTTTCCTTTACTTGCACACACTTGGGATTTGGTCTAAAACTCAGCCAAATGGACTAGCTGTCCCTGATGCAACCATGTTTCCCGTTAAGTCAACGGAAGATGTCCTGGACTTAATGCAAATAGGACTAATGAATAGGGCTGTCGGTGCCACTGCTCTAAATGAAAGAAGTAGCAGATCCCACAGGTTTCCAGTTTTTATTTAACTATACATTCTTTATTAACTCTTCTTCACAATGCTGGTGGTCATTTTTAATTTATATGTGCAGTGTTCTCACTGTTCATGTTCGTGGGACGGACTTGGCCACTAATGCTACCTTGCGTGGCAATCTTCATTTAGTAGATCTTGCTGGAAGTGAAAGAGTAGATCGCTCTGAGGCAACAGGAGAAAGGCTTCGTGAAGCACAACATATTAACAAGTCATTATCTGCCCTTGGAGATGTCATATTTGCCCTAGCTCAAAAAAGCCCTCATGTGCCATACAGAAATAGCAAACTTACTCAAGTCCTACAAAGCTCTTTGGGTAATTGCCTGTTTCCTACTTTTTGATTGTGATGCTTCTGTGAGGTTCTTGTTTTTCCCCTTCTAAGTTCATACTTCTCTTTCATTATCCACACTACAGGTGGTCAGGCAAAGACACTCATGTTTGTACAGCTTAATCCAGATGTAGATTCCTATTTTGAAACTTTAAGTACCTTGAAGTTTGCAGAGAGAGTATCAGGAGTTGAACTAGGTGCTGCACGAAGTAGTAAGGAGGGCAGGGATGTAAGGGAATTGATGGAACAGGTCAATTATTTCGAGTCCTACTGACTTTTATTTTCAATTTAATAATATTACACACTTCAATTTCACTATTGTTCGATGCGTTGTATCTTGTCATGACAATTCTACCTTTGGAAAGAAAGAGGTTATTGGTGGGTACTCTTTAGAAACCATAAATATTAATTCAAATTTCAAGCTTTACAATATGATTAAAATCTCTACAGAAAACTTTCAAGTGATATGTTGATGGTCCAAGATTTTCTTAGTTCCGTTGTTGCTAACTCATAGATCAAGACAGTAGAAAATAATTTGTATCATTTTTCATTTTTTTGGCTAGAGATCTTTTTCAGAGGATCAGTTAGAAGAGCTATTTTGATGACTCCTAATTCTGTTGGATGTGATATGGTGAGAAAACTGATTTGGCAGATGTATGGCTATGCAAATTGTCTTCAGGGACAGCATTTTTCTTACTAGGTCCAGGTTGGTTATTGTTTTCACTCTGTTTTGAATCTAAAGACCTCTTAAGGGTTATTCTATTCTCTCAATTTCCTTAAGAAGTTCTCTATCCAAAAGAAAATGTGTAAGAATCCAGCATAGGAGATTAGAATGGTTATTTAAGGGACTTGATTGGATTAACTGGGGTTGAATCATTGAAGCAAAAGGTAAAAAGTTCTCAAGAAGTTTATTTGGTTGATTGGTATATTTTGTGGTTTATGGAACTTGGAACTAAAATGATCAGTGACTGGGGATATAAATGAGAATGGTGGAGAAAGAAAAGAAAATAATGTGGATAATAGAGACAAGAAGAGAAGAGAATTTTCATTGATATTAATAACAGGAAACTCAAAATATCTCCTAGAAGTTCTAATAAACGGCTTCAGCATCATCCAGGAAGCAGAAAAATTTTAAACTTAGTTTGGAAATGAGTTTATTTGAATTTTCTTCATTGATGTAGGAAATTAAGAATCTTCATATATGCATAAAACATGAACTGTAACTGGTTTGAGGTAGTAAGGTCATTCGCAGCATATGCTATTGAGCAACTGACAGGGACTGGTTATGCAGATTATAGGAGTAAAAAGACCCAGATAAGGGTGGACTGAAAATGACCTGGGAAGAAGTGGAGAGAGAAGAAATTAATGGCTTTGGGTTGACAACAACCATGTTTTCAGTAGTTCAATTGAGCTGTAAAAACAGGATCTGTATGGCAGATTCCATTTAGTTGGAAAAGGTTAAATTAGATTGTATTGCGTTGTGTTTATATTCAATGTACATGAAACAGACGATGCATGTGCTTTATTATATTCACTTGTCTTGTGGAACTTGGGTGAAAGAATCTACTGTAACTGTTAATGCTATTGCTGTGGTATTTGCATCATGTAGATCTGCATGTTTGAGCTTCTCCTGGGCGTTGAATGCATATGTATGACTGCACTGTGAATTTGCACCTGAGGCCTCATTGTAATCACATTCACTAATGATTAGCATTCAGGGAAAGGAAGATTTTATGCATCTTTTTCGTTACCTTTATTCCAACAAAAGACATAACACATCCTTGCTGAAATTATGTACTAATTCTGGCCTAAAGACGAAATTGTGTTTTTTATAAAATTGTAACTTGTTATTTAGTTTTCTGTCTTTGGCTTTACTTTCTGAATTCTGCTGACCTTGTAGGTAGCATCGCTTAAGGATACAATTGCAAAGAAAGATGAGGAGATAGAGCGGCTGCAACTGGCTAAAGAACTCAAAACTGTGTCTCCCACTGTCAATGGTGAGAAGTGGGGCACTAGCCTACTCAGGCATGGGGCTTCCTCTCCAAGCAGACACTCCCTCAGTGTGGCAGCTACACAGAAAAACCAAAGACTGTCAAGTAGGAAAAGTTCAGGGCTTGAGAAAGAAACATCTGATCAAAGCAACAGTTCTGGGCACAGTGATATGCACTCTTCAGCTGGTTCCCAGCAGTCAGGGGATGAATTTAGGTACCAGAGGGAGTTTCTCCGTCAGTCAAAGGCTGCTGTTCTGGACGCAGAACATAAATTTTCTTCAGATGTTGAGCTTCTAGGATTTGGGGATGCAGATGCTGAGGAGAGGCTAAGTGACATATCTGATGGTGGCTTGTCCATGGGAACAGAAACTGATGGTTCAATAGCAAGTGTTGTTGAGTTCACTCTTTTCCCTGAAGGTTCAAAACCAGCTGCAGGCATGGAGAAGTGAGTACTCCAATCTACACCCCACCCCTCCTTGTCCAAATCCTTAATACTCAAGGTTTTGTTTACTTGCTAGCCAGCTATTATTTGGAAAAGTAAAATGGTGAACACCCTCTAACATCCTCAGCAGATCCTGGAGGAAAAGTGCTACCTTTCATACTATCTATAACACTAGTGGGCTGGCATAGATCAGCTGTACTTACCAATAATGATGTGACCAAAGCTTTACACTACAACAACAACAAGCCTTGTCCCAACTAAATGGGGTCAGCTAGCTGGATTCTTGCCTTCCAATCAGCTCTGTTTGAGGCCATGCTAGATATGAGGCCTAAACTACTCTTAAGGTCATCTTCGGTTTACCCCTAGCTCTTCTAGTTCCTTCAATTTAGATTGTATCACTTCTTAGTACATGGACATTTACAGGCTTCCATTGAACGTGGCCGTGCCACTTCAAATGACTTTCTAATAGCTTATCATTTATCAGAGCTACTCCCAAACCAATTCTAATATGATCATTTCTTATCCTTCTTAGTTTTGCCACTCATCCATCTTAGCATCCTCATCTTAATACACTGAATTTATCTGTATGATTCTTTCTAATAGCCCAACACTCTGTACCATATATCATAGTTGGTCAAACGCCGGTCCTCTAGGATTTTCCTTGAAGCTTTAAAGGAATACGTTGATCACACAAGACTCCGGATGCACCTCTCCACCTCATCCACCCTATTTTAATTCTTTGGGAAACATCATCCTCTATATCACATCTTTTATTTATGTTCACTTTGAGAAATCTCCTTATCAAGTTTCCTTTATGTGACCAAAACTTTACACGTCTGTTGATAAAACTAGCCTGTATTTTGGCTATGTGAGGAAATTCTTACCACCACTACTTAGTGTTTTCGTTGTCTTCTTTTTTTCCCCCTGCCTTATGAGGTTGTTCCTTAACTGCATTTTCTTGGCAGCATCACTTTTTAACTGTAGTTGCAAATTTTGTTTCTAAATACGTTTCACCAGCATAAGTTGGTCACTTAGTTGCCTTTATGTTAATCCCTGTAAAGCATGCCTCCACGGGTCAAATGCTATGATTAATGACCATCGCGCATTATGCTTTTACATTTTATGTTTTACAATGATCAAAATGCAACTGAAGCAGTGCACTTGGAATCGATCTATTTGAAATCCAGTGTTCTGTCTTTCTTATTTTCAATTGGATGTGGGTATGAACAGGTGATTAGTGTGATTTCAGATTTCCCTACTCTTTATATTTGATATGTGGTGCTCAGTCTTACAAAAAAGACTAGCGTAAGGAAGCACTTTAATGATAAAAATGCAGAAGCTGATAATAACCTCACATTTGTTGATCTGGGATCTGGGTTATATAAGCTTATTATTCTTTTGAAACAGGGAACTGTAGTGCTGCTGGCAGAGGCCAGACTCCTTGCACCATTTTAGTGAGTGGAAACTATTAGAAATGTCTGAGAAGCAACAAGAGTAGTATGAAATTGGGTTCATATACAGAAAAGTTCTTACAAAATTCTCATCAACTGATGACACTTCTGTTTAGCAATCTTGGTGGTGATGCTAAGTAGTGTTTTGCTATCAAAATGCTTGTGAAATATGAACTATTTTGACCTCTTATGTGCAGGTCAAAACCTGTCTCATGCAAACTTCCTAAAGCACCACCAAAGCAGGTTCAAACAAGTTCGGTTCGACGGTCATCATCAACCAGCACATTGAAGCTAGCAAGTATGTAATAATATATTATTCAGTACTGAGTACTCACTACCAATACTTTGGATTTGCTTTATAGGAACTAAGTATGCTGAATGCCATGGCAGGTTCAAGAAAGGTCCCCACAAGTGGCAGCTCTTCTGCAACTAAATCAGTTAAACGATGGCAGTAAGGTTAGGAGGCACTTTGACAGCAAATATTTTTTTGTAAACACGGATTTGAAACGATTTTGCAGCACCTTGTAACATGTATTTTCTTTACTGAGGTTCCTCGCCTCTCTTTTTTTTATTTATTGCATGCAGTGTTTTTCTTTTTTCCCCCTTTTTTTTGACAATGTAAGCATCCTTGTATTTGTCGATGCTAGATGCCTGCATTCAGTCTGTAATATATTGTCTTTTCTTCATCAGATTTTGTTTGGCCTTGTATGTACTACTTGTGTTTGCTTGTTAGCTTACCACAAGAGAATTCTGCTTGCATATCAGGTAGGTAAGTTTGGTGGCTATGAACAGCTAAGTATCCGAAAGGCATAACCATTTTGATACCCTCCAGATTGTACCAAAAATAAATGAAAAATAAACCATTAAACATGAAACTGTCGCCTTTAATTTTAAGTGGACTTTGAGAGGTAAAAATGAAGAACTGATGAACCAGAATGTGAACTTTGTGTATTTTTATTTGCGGCAGCCGCACTGGCTGCTGCAATCATGCCACGTGTACAAATATAAATCCAACATATGTGAATAAAAGTGCGGGAATGTAAGTGTAAATAAGAACTTTTTATTTTACAAAACCTCAACTGATTTTTTTGAAATTTACATTTACAATCCCCGGTGTTCACCAACTGGGATATTAAAAAAATTGAAAATTATTCAGTTAAAGTAAAATATTAAACACTTTTCTCTAAGAAAGGGATTGATAATTGGATTCAGAAACCGGTAATTAAAAATCGAAAATAAAAAATGACAATTACCAATCGATAATTGAATAGTTTATCTGATCAGATAGTGGTTTTGCTAATTCGGAATAGGATACTGATGTATCCGAGCTGAATTCGATCGGTTTATAGGTCTACTTTTCAAATAATTTTTTTTTGAATACTTTATTGTATCTAGAGAAATTTTTATCCGAATATTATTTGATTCGATAAACAATTATTGGAATCTGGTTGCTTATTGGACGGATACAAATATTTTTTAGTAAGAAAAATTCTGAATACAAACACATTTAAACAAATACAAATGCGAATTCGTAGGTGAATTTCGGCTATCTATTTACAGCTGCCAATCCTAATTTCTACTTACCTGACAGGAGACTTTGCTTAATACGTTAAAAATTTCTCCTTGTTTTTGGATCTATGGATTGATTCTTGGGTTCTTGAAAGCAAATTCTTTCTAATTGATTCTAACCTGATCAAAGATCATAACTCTCATTATTTCGTCTTTGAGTTTAGATCTCTCCACCCAGTCAGCTGCCTACTCATCCTCCACTCTCATGGTTGGTCAGACACAAATCTGCCCGTGATACATGGGCAGGCTCATGTGTGATGGTGCCATGGTGGCGAAAATGGTAAGATGGGCAGTTGAGAGAGAGGATCTGCATCATAAAACCTTGCCGTACGAAACCAGAGAGAGAGAGAGAGTGAGTGCTCTAAAGAAAACGATGAAGAATCTTTTTTTTTTTTTTGGGGGGGGGGGGGGGGGGGCTGCAATGGAGACCCTTTCTAATTGTAATGACGAAGAAGATGATAATTCTCTTCTAACCCCCCACCCCCAAACAAAAAAGAAAAAAGAAAAAAGAAGAAGAAGAAGACAACAAAGAGGATAATTCACTGTATTTGCTTATGGTCCATGTCGATGTCATTATCCTGTGGGAGTTCGGTCACTAAAGAATCTTCCTTTTCCAGAGATGGTGATGCTGATTGCTGATTGCTGCCGACCTTGCTCTAGCTTTTACTCAAATTGGGACCCAAGCTTGAGCAAAGCTTGACTTCTATTGATTAGTTTTGTTCCTTATTAGGCTTTGGCTTCAGCTTTCAGCTATCTTCTGTTATTTTTCGTCATTACTGTTACGCACCGGGCTTCCTCGATCCCCTGTATTAGTAAAGCCACAACACAGACGCCCAAGGGTTACACTCTTACAGGTTTAAGAACCCCTCTGCAATCATTTCCCTCTCCCAACCCAATTTCCCCCATTTCTTTTTCGATTTTTAAATGAAGTTTTTCTTCAAGCTTTCTCCATCATCAATTGTGGAGAACCTTTCCAGTCAAAAATTAATAATGAACCTGGATGTCATTGCTAGTAGTAGTTGACATGTGAGATATGACAGCAGCCCAAACAAGCAAATGCTCTGCCAGTAGCGTGCTCTGAGGCTTCATGATTTCCTTTCAATTTATTGTTATGGAATGAATCTTTGAATCATCCATCTGGGTTTTCCATGTGGAATTTTTTTGTTAGAATCAGAATATTATACTTCTAGATAACTTAAATCTATCTTGAGAACCATCTGAGTTGCTTATCTCTTAGTTTCATACTAAATAACTATTTGTTGTTATGAAGCATAGCTAAAATTTTCGGGGAAATTCTATTTTTAACATTTGATATATTTTAATTGAATTAAAACTTGACATATGGCTTTAAGATTGCTAGTTGGCAATGATAAACTCTTCTAAGTAAAGAGGTAATGGGTTCAACTCTACATCTACCTTGAAGATGTAGTCTGAGGTGCTATAGCTAGCCCGTGATATTGATGCATATAAAAAATACATACGATCCATTGATGTGGGAGCTTTTTCTCCTCAGTGTTCTGCAGGTTTCATTGGTGGCAGCTGTTCTACTTGATACTCGTTTATTTATCAAGAAAGTGGAGAAATTAGCTAGGCAGGAGAGCAACTTGGCTCAAGACCATCCAGAATGCAGAAGGATACCTTTTTCATTCCAGGAATCATTAGAATCTCGTTTGGAAATCTACAGTTTCCACAACAATCCAAAATTCTTACTGGGTAGTGT
This sequence comes from Hakea prostrata, assembly GCF_041222555.1. Classification (NCBI taxonomy): domain Eukaryota; kingdom Viridiplantae; phylum Streptophyta; class Magnoliopsida; order Proteales; family Proteaceae; genus Hakea; species Hakea prostrata. The sequence continues at coordinate 14,492,240 of NC_142607.1, forward strand.
TTGGTGATGTATGGGATACGAGATATGTTGTTATCATGCTTACAGTTATCAGTATTGGGATTTTATGGAATCTTTCCAATATCAATGGCAACACACTCAAGTCAAGTCTTAGTACCCTTTCAGGAAATTCCCAAAGTGGAATTGTGGGGAAACGCACTACATTATTGGGTCATACATCTCAACAACTGTGGTGCGCAGAAGGGGTGAGTTCCATGTCTCTGGTCTCATACATCTCAAAGCTCTTCATTTACTTGTCAATGTGAGCTTTTCTCTGCAGTGGTTATATGCTTCTGTTCCCAAGTGTTACTAAATAAACATGGCAATGACATCCATACTTGTGTTGGTTCTCAAAGTCCTTATGATCTTGGTATTTGCTGGTTGGGTTTGTATTTGGCTTCTCAAACCCACAGAAAGATGGACGAAATCATGGCACACAGCTGAAGAGAGTGTAAGGACTACATTCATTGGATACAATGGTAATCAGTCCTCCAGTTTTGATCTGCTTCACTTGTGTTTTAATTCAGATGTTCTTACATAAACCCAAATTCTGAAACCCAACCTCCCTTCCCCAATTGCAGGTCTAAATTTTCTTGTTTACTCGTTTCCCCTCATAGTGGTGGCTATAATTGGATTTGTTCGCATACACTTGAAAGATAAAGAGCCAAGAAGCAGGTGGAGAATTTTGTATTCACTAAATTGTTTCTCAACTGTATTTCTAACATGATAGTGAACTGTTTCAGTGGCAAATGGATGAGATTCTCATTCATCAATCTCTCTAATCCGGTCATCGCACGTAGCCCACTTGGTACTTTATCTGGAAATGAACTGCTGGTTGGAGCCCTTTTCTTCCTGTTTCTTGCTTGGACATTCTATGCACACATCTCCAGTGACTTTAATAAAATGGAGCCTGTAAAATCATTGAAATTGAACATGTGGGTACTCAACAAGAACTACTACTCATATGAGTATTTAGAGCTGATTAAAAATTGCAGAATATAACCTGTAAGTGATGCTATGATCATATTCCAGATGGCAGTACAAGGTCTGGAAGATAGGGGTTCGGTTTGGTTTGCTAGCAGAAGCATGCCTGGCACTGCTTCTCCTGCCCATCTTAAGAGGAATGGCCTTATTTCGGCTACTCAATATCCAGTTTGAAGCTTCAGTAAGATACCATGTCTGGCTTGGGACTGCAATGATACTTTTCGCCACATTACATGGTTCAAGCATATTTTTTGTGTGGGGCGTTAAGAACACAATCCAAGACAAGGTAAAACCCAAGTTTTGAACAATTTTGTTGCTTTGATTATCCTTCCATGTACATTAAATGGCCCATATTTCATGAACAGGCAGGACTGTGGCAGAAAACAGGTAGGATCTACCTTGCTGGGGAGATTGCTCTGGCAACAGTGTTAGTCATTTGGATCACATCACTGCCACTAGTGAGGCGAAGACAATTTGAACTTTTCTATTACACCCACCATCTATATGTTATCTTCTTCGTATTCTTCATGTTTCATGTTGGAGACCGGCACTTCTACATGGTTTTCGGTGGAATTCTTCTCTTTGCCCTAGACAAGCTCCTACGTATTATACAGTCAAGAACAGAGACCTGTATTCTTTCTGCACGAATCTTCCCTTGTAAAGTTTTAGAGCTCACTCTCCAAAAACCACTAGGTGAGTATGGAACTCATTTAGCTCAATAGAGATCAGGGAACTAAAATTCTGAACTTGTAATTCACTGTGAAAATCTTCTCCACTGTTTTCAGGACTGAAATATACTCCAACAAGTACAATCTTCATAAAAATACCTAGTATATCAAAGTTTCAATGGCATCCTTTCAGTGTAACTTCCAACTCCAATATAGATAAAGACACAATATCTGTGATGATCAGATGTGATGGAGAGTGGACAAGCCTCCTGTTTAATATGATCACAGGTGGTGCTAACCACATGAAGTGCATTCCAGTTGCAGTTGAGGGCCCTTATGGACCTGATTCAATCAATTTCCTAAGGTTGGTGGTAATGCAAGAAAAGTTGTAACTAAAATGGCAAATTATGATCCAAGGTCCAAATCCATTGATGGACTTTGCCCTGAACATTGAAGCTAAAGCTCATTGTTAAAAGTCATAAAGTCCCCACTTTTTGCCAGACCAGGCAATCCATATGGTTGCTTTATTGGTATTGGACTCTGGTGATATCAATATGACCAACTGCCACTTGAAACAGTGGTGCCTTTAGGTTTACATTACCTGTAGTACTAATAGGAAAGGTGGTGTTCATTGGATTATATTTGTTAACAGTTACCAATTTCGTTAAAATCTAACAGGGATTACTAATAAATCCTGCATCTCTGTGGCTTCAGATATGACAGCTTAATTCTCGTAGCAGGGGGAATTGGGATAACTCCAATCATAAGCATTTTACAGGAAATTATATGCATCCATGGCAGCAACAAGAACAACACACCATCAAATGTACAACTGATTAGTGTTGTAAAGAAGTCCCAAGACATCAGCTTGTTGAACCCAATTTGGCCAATACTTCTGAACCAAAACCATGAGCAAGTAACTGATATAAAAATCAAAGTCTATGTTACCCAAGAAGAGAAATCAAGTAAAACTATTGGAGAACTAGTGAATGAGCTTTCTCATGTGGAAACAGTAAGTTTTGATACAAAGAATTCAAGTTATGCAATGTCTGGACCTGTAAATTTGCTCTGGATGGCTGCCACAGCTGGGTTTTCCTCCATTGTCTTCCTCATAATGTTAGGATGCTTTAACCATACGGTTCTTCACACTGAAGATAAAGCATTTGAAAAGAAGCACTCCACTTGGGTTACAGACCTTTTTCTGCTATGTTCATTTGTGATTTCTATAACATGTGCCACCTTGGCCACAGTCATTGCCAGATGGAGGAAAACAGAGAATGAAATTCCAGAGAACCCAACAAAACAAGTTGAAGAGGTTGAACATTCTTGGCTAGAAGCAAGGGGTGATGATCTTGAACGGTATGAGATCCATTATGGGCAGAGGCCTAACCTTCAAGGTAATAAAGCATGCCCGTTCTCTGTTTTTTGCTCTTCTTCTGCTGCATGAATCATGTTGAGAAACATTGAATTTTGTGAAATGAACAGATTTACTTTCAAAATTTCCAATCCAATCTGGAGGATCTGATGTAGGAGTTATAGTTTGTGGACCTGAATCCATGAAAGAATCCGTGGCTTCACTCTGCCAGCAGAATTTACACTGCCTTAAGACAGGTGACAAGAAAACGAAACCCAACTTCATTTTCCACCCATTGAACTTTGCATTATAGGTGTTGTTCAAGCTTTCCTGCACAAACTGGTATGTGCTTTGACACAAGTAACACAAACAAGAGTCAAGTTATTTATGATTGCTCTCAGATATTGTATGATGCTACTGCCTTTGGTTCTGTTAATTGTTATTGGTAGCAGAATCTCTGTACGTGTGTAACAATAACATAGTAGCTTTTCTTCATAGCATTGGAACACCCCCCCCCCCCCCCCCCCCCTCTCTCTCTCTCTCTCACACACACACACACACTCACACTCTTCTAGACCAATTCGTCTGTTGGAACAAATTCCTACTATATGTTATAGATTACTAGGACAGATGAGATCACAGACGGTTGGGGTTTCAAAAATGTCATATGTGGTGATCCTGTGAATCGAACTGGAGATACCCGCACGACAGCAAACAAAAATTTAGTCTAAGCTAGAGCCGGATCCGAGTGGGTTGAGCCTTGGCCAGGGAGAATATACTGTCAGTGGGCTTAGCACGTGACATAATCTGGGTTAAGGCTCTTTTTGGTGTCAATTATCATTCTTAATTATTAGGTTTTTTCATTATTTTAAGTTGTTTGGCATTTATTATCAGTTTTATTTTTATTTAAAATAATATAAAAACCTTCAAAAATTCATAATGAACTTTTTGTCTATTATGAATTATGTTCAGAATTTCATTCTTCTCATTTATGCACAAGTTTACTTAAATTTTTATGGTTAAGATGAGGGTAAAATAGTCAATACACATTTTTTTTTAATAAAAATCATACTTTTTCTCTCATTTATCACTTGCTCACTATTATTTTCTAATAATTTTTTATTTTGATACCAAACATATTTTTCATTTCATAATTTATTTTCGACAAAATTCACCAACCCATTTTTAATTCTAGACCAATAATGAATTCTTGTACTTATGTCTTTTAAATAGGCACAATAGAGAATGAGAATTTATACCAAAAGAGCCCAAACCCAAAAGGGCAGGGCCTGGACTGTGATTGCTCAATCCAACCTCAGATTGGCTGGACTTGAGTTAAGGGGGAACTGGGCTTGGGCTGGGCTTTCCAAAACCTCAATCCAGCCCAGCCCATTCACCTCACGTTAATCATATAGCCCAGTGCCAAAATTCATGTTAGGGCATGTGGGTGATGAGCATCACCCTAAGCTGTTAGTATACCTGGGTCCCATCTTTCATGTGCCATCTAACAATCCAACTAACACTCCTTTCTGATCTGCTTGATTTGATAGCTCTCCTTCCAATAACAAAAATCAGTCCAGCGGTTGACCCGATCCGTTGGTTCTGGGTTTACCAATCAGGGTTGGACCAGTCGATCTGAGACAGTCAAATTATATCAATCTTGAACCGGATCTATTTTGCAAATACCGACACCAATATGCAAGTATGCAACTCAACTCTGTCTGAAAAACATGAAAATGGATTTCCACGCCGTGTATCGGGTTGATATCAATATCCGCCATGGTCCTGATCCCGATACCTAGGAATATGGATCAAATTGAAGTTTTCTAGGGAAAAATGGTATCAGTTTATTTTATTTTATTTTTTTCGGTTGAAAATGGTAGCAGTTGGAAGAGTGGAGCAGTTTGAGTCTCGAGACGCCACCTTCCCAGGTCGAATCACCTAATTCAATTATTATGTTCTCTTGGGAATCTTGCTTTTCGTTGTAATGCCTTCATTAAAATCCCCAAAAACCGAAACACATTATACGAAGTTGGTTTCTGCTACAAAAGCGTCAGACAATTCCAGCATTTGACCCGATTCCGTTCCTATAATTGAGGGTTTCTTTAATTAGACGTAAATGATTTTTTTATTTATTTATTCGCTAGAATTTGACCTCATAATTCTACCCAAAACAAAATAAAATAAAATAAAAACCCTACCGACTATTAAAGAGAATTATAAGATTTTTGTTGATATTTCTTAGGATATTAAAAACAAATTTTATTTAATTAAATTAAATATTTAGTAACTGCTAAACATAAAATGGTAATTCATACAGTCGTTACCATTAAATAATTTGTATATATATATTATTCTAAGAAATTTTGTTTACCAAGTGTGTTAATAATAGTTGCTTTTTGGAAAATAATTCCTTAGTTTTGTCTTTTACATGCTTTCACGTCGCTCATAATTCATGCTTTATATATATTTTTAATAAAGAAAAAAATTTTTTGAGCGAAAGATATACAAATACACATCACTAATGTATGACAAAATAATGCTAAAAACCTGACACATATTAATTTATTACATTTTACATCTCATGATTTTAGTTAATTTTTTATTTTGAATGGACAAATATAATACTATAATTACTCTCTTCCCCTTTATGCTTCTAAGATATTCTTCGTGGATCCTAAATCAAGAATTTTCCCCTTCACCACAGGTAAAAAAAAAATGATTCCATAAAACCTAACATTCTCATTTAGGAATCTTCCATTTGCTTTGAAAATTTCTTTGTTTCAAAATTCAAAAGTTTCAAACCATGTTTTTCACCATAGAAAAAGTACCAGACCCCAACAAAAGTGCATTCCATTCTCCAACCAAAGAGGACCACAAGAGCTTTCCTGTTGAGCTTGAAGTGTGAAATCTGTTCTAGTCTTTGCTTATATTTTTCGACTTTCAAATTTTCAAGAGAATTCTTTGACATGCTGACTTTAATGAGGTCGGCCCAAATCACCCAATCTTTATTGTGAAAAGAGAATCAAATCTCCCAATCCAAAGGAGAAAGTTCCTTCATGTTCAACTTGAAGATTACAATATTCTCGCCATCTTTTTCACCCTTTAATTCTAAACCTACATGCTTAAGTAATACTAAATGTGTGTGTAGTGGACCCAGGCTCTTCTATGACTAAATAGCGTACAAACCTCGCAGCTGATGATGATGCATCTTCTCCTTCAACGCCAATCAATCTTCCAATAACAACGAATATAATTAAGGTTTGGTAATCACCAAATTTTTTTTACGATCTTGGGCATATTCTCATGAAAAGTTTGAATTTTTTAATTATCTAGTGTAACCTTCTTTTTATGGTAATTTCAAAATACAGGTTTCTTTAAAAAAAAAAAAGTCTAAATTTAAATTTTCAGAGAGAGAGAGACGCGGACTTATTATAAGGCCCACTAGTAAAAATGCAATAAATGAAATATTAAAATAATAGATACAACAAATTTACATTCTGATCCATTACCCGAATAATCCAATTTTTCTATCCTGACTTTTTTTGTATTGACCATACAATCCTATCCTGTTCTGGTTGTGGTGGAATAGGATGGTTATGTGACAGGAGAAAAAGTATCTAAGGGTATTTTTGTCATTATATTTTCTTTTAATATGTGATTTTTTATATATCTGGGATGTGATATTACATAATATACCCTCATGCAAGATGAAACCTACAATTTCGACTTCTCTACTGAGAGGTGAAAAGAGTAATAGATGATGGGATAACCAAACACCATCAAAACCGGAGAGGGACTAGTGTTGAAAAGGTCGTTAAAACCGTTTCATGTCTTGTATATGTTAAAGGATAGGGTCATGGGGGGCTTAGAAACCTACAGTTTAGGTTAGGTTCATGTGGGAAGGGCTGTTTGGCTGTTGGCTGGTCAAAAGAGACACTACATGGTAGTGGCGTCACAGTGTCACAATCTAATTCCAAAACCGGTGGCTCTGATAACAACCGCTAAAAACAGGTCGGATCACCTCCCATTGGGGTGAAATATGTACTCTTTTACACTTCGGCAAAGCCTATTTACGAATATTGACAAAATAAATCAGAAGTAGGATCTCAATTAAGCTTTACATGAACTTTACTCTTATTGTATAATAGAGAAGTATTAGAAGATTACATAATGCTCCTTTAACAAAAAATAATCCAAAACCCATACTAAAAATAGAATTAAATTAAACCAAACCCAAGTTGATTGAATCCTTGGTCTTGATGTATGTAAAGTGTATTTTTACTAGATATTTTATTAAGAAGTATTTGGTCATTATCAGCTGAACAATCTTTCGACTGTAACATGAAATATCAAGGGGTTGGATGAGATTATTAGATCCTCAGCCCACCTTCCACCGGGAGAATCAATCAAATAGAATCTTCGCACTCTCGGATATCGGATACAGGATCAGAAAGAGTCAAAAGGTGTGGTGATTCTGTTTGGTTGATTTGGGCAATGTGGGAAGGGACGCGTGCCGCGCCATGTGGGTAGGGAATTGGAGTCTTCCACCGTGCCAACGAGAAAAGGTTCCGCGTGGGGACTTCTCCCCACCATACTCAATGTAGTGTCACCTTCTTAGTATGCCACGTAGCATTTAGCTGTTGAAATGATGATCAAAAAGGGAATTTGGAATTATAGAGGAAAGCGGTCTATCGGCGAGTATGGATTTGGATAGGTAGACCAAGGAACGAAGTTTCGGAAAAATTCGCCGGTTCGCCAGCCAGCGAACCTAGCGAACCGGCGAAGCGCCGAAACCGGCGAGAAAAAAACGTGGCGCGGAGAGGGGCGCACGCCGCACAATGAAAAAAAAAAAAAAAAAAAACAACACAGCATAGTGACACACAGCGGGAGAATGGGAAAGTGGGAACGTGGGAAATATAAAAACAAAACGAGTGGGAATTGGGAATGGGATAATAAATATAAAACCAAAACGCCCAAACACAGGCGAGAACCGTGAACCACGCAGAGCAGCAGCAGAGCAGCAGCAGATGAAGCGATGGAGGGAGCGGGCGGCAGATGGAGGTTGCAGATGGAGGTCAGACGATTAGGCGATGGAGCGGCAGCAGATGGGCGGCAGATGGAGGGAGCGGGCGACACCTGGAGCACAAGAAGAAAAAGAACAAACGAGCGAAAGCGAGGCGAAAATCACAAACCACGCCAACACGCAACCGCGATTCTCTGTTTTTGCATCTTCCCCAAAGAGGGACATCAAGATTGGGTTAAGGCAGGGTTGAGATTTTGGGAATTTTAGGGTTATTCTCGTTAAGGGGCGGATCTCGGGTTCATTAGAAAAGACGAACACGATTCTCTGGAAGCCTTGCTGGCGACGAGCAACCAGGGAGAAGCGAGGGGACCGAATGTTCGAGAATCGGCCGGATCTCGCCAGCGGCGAGAAAGCCGAGATATCGCCGAGAAATCGGCGATATCCGGCCAATCTCGTTTCGCCCCACACTTTCGGTTCGCTGAGTACCGACATCAGCGAATTTCGGCGAAATATCGCCGAAATTCGCCGAAATTACCTTCCATGAGGTAGACAAATACTTTTTTTCTTTCTTCGGTGTATATACCTTGCGATGATGACGTGGATATACCACGACATGTGGTACCGGTTGATGCACGAATAGAGAATGAAAGGACGTTTTGCAGCTTTTGCTTCTCTCAAGTCTCAACCCAAGAGGATAAGAGGGTTAAAGGTGGACATCTTCTGCACCTTACAAAAAGTATTTATAGGGGAGCGACCGTGTAGCTAGAAGTTGAAATACATATGATTGATTTTGTATATATGATACCTTAGTTTAGGTGGGCCCAATCAAGGACCCCATCTCTCGTGGTCATCTACTTTGGACGGTTGGATATTTTCTTCTTTCTGCTCAGAAATTATGTCAAAGTTAACCGACCTCACGAATCGGAATTGGAAGTTGCAAACTGGGGCGGAAAATGAGTCCGGGTTTGAATCGGTCAGATTGAAGCCAGTGCAGGATAGAACGAAGCTCTTAATGTTTCTGAAGCTGATGTTTTTGCCGCTTCGTGTGATAGAAGCTCTCGCGTTTGGGACACTTTTATATTATCTATGGGATTGACAGATTTCAAAATCATGGAAAAATATCATGAGTATAGGCATCCACATATTGGGAGAAGATAGACACGGAGAGAGAGGAATGGTAGTCGTGGTTGTACCTTCACCAATTGAAAGAGTAAAAAGATCCAAAATAAAACGAGAGGTTACTGAGATTCTGCGCTAATTCCATTGGATCCCGATCCTCGCCACCATTCTGGGAGTGTATCCATTCATCTACACTCACACAAGGCCTAACACAAGGTTTGTTCATGTCAGTTAGGACCTCGTGTCGGGTATATGTTAGTCTGGGTGATGAGGGCACGAATAGGTTGGCGGGGGAGAAGATCTCCACAGGATTCTATCTAAGTTACCATAGATTTGTTGATTCCAACTCTCAACTTGTGTGGCTGTTAGGGGACCAATATCCAGTGTCAGAAATGAACCAGAATTACCATATGTCATGTTGGGGGGGGGAAAAATGACTATGTTCTAACGTGTCATCAAAAGGCTGAGATTTATTTACAAGTTACATCATTCTAACTTGTCTTCTTCTTCTTTTTTTTTTTTTTTTTTTTTTTTTTTGTAAAAAATAAAAAACTCTTTGATGTGATTTATAAATGGATTTCAACCATTTGATGTGACGTTGGGAAAACATATCATACATCTACAAGTCATAAATGGATTGGATAAATTTCCAACTTTTAGGTACTTGATCGGTTCACTAAAAGTTGTGAAACTAATGAAATGAATTAATTCAATTTTATTACCTATTCCATACCGGCCTAATTAAATATAACAAGTTATACACCAAAGTGGGCCCATTAAGCACATAATAGAGACAAAATTATACAAAGACATTTTTACGCTCAAGTGACCGGACATTCACATAGCATAAGGGGAAACTTGGGTTACAACTATGATCCACCGATTATTATATCTAAAAGTATGTCTCAGGACACTGCATAACATTTAGTTCATTCACACCTGATTCTTCATATACTCACAATATATCTTGAATGGGGATTGTGATATTGAAAATATGAAATTATTATTAAGTTTTTAACCATCACAGAGTTGCTAAGCTGATAATAACCAACACCTTTGATTAAAGGGTCATGGATTTGACTATCCCAGATAGTATATGTAATATCCGCTCTCACATTCTTCTTATATAGAAAAACTCTCTTACACAAAAAAATAAAAAAATAAAAATCTTTATAGTTATATATTTCCGCTTGCCACGTACTCGTAGAAATACTCGGGTTGAGTCATGACTCATGAGTACCCGTAACTAATAACCCTCAAATTAAACTTGTATTAATATAAACAAAACAAATTTAAGGATTAATTAATAATATGTTAATTTTCATTCCTTGTAGAATACGAAAAGTTTGATTCCAAGTCCAGGTGGGCTACCTATTTAGATACTCTTTCTTCTTTTCCCTTCTGCACGACTTCCAAGTTCCAAACGTCACCAAAAGATTAGCTCAAATGGGCCAGGCCTTCGAAAACGGTATCTATTTTGGCATATTTCCTTTCGCTGGACTTCCTTGCTATTGCATATTTACATATTTACACCTTATTGGCTCCTTACTCTTTTGAATATTCGAATTTGTTGGAGTTCGCTTTAACTACACGTTCACACTTTACACGGGACATTCCTGATCGGGTCGGAGTAGGTAAATTCCAACCCGACGAGTCTAACAACCATCACCGCCCGATAATCACTTAACACCCCCGATGCCGTTCAAATGGTATCTGAAGCTAATACAGTAACTATGGAGATTTGAACGCCGTGAAGTTTCAAGTTTAAATAAAGTCTACAGTGGAAAGGCGGTCGCTTTTAACGAGCAATTACACACTTACTTTAACGTTGCCGTGTGGGGTTGCCAACGGCGTTTGGTTTACGTGATGGCCCACCAAGACTTGGCTAGCCCAGTCTCTGCACTCGTATCTCCTACGCTCTAAACTCCAGAAACAGCTATAAATAAGGGAGGGAGGGTGCGAAGGAAAGGCTTGAAGGAGCCACTCGAGCAGCAGCTTCTCTCTCCTTTTCTTTCTCTTCTAGTCTTGTCTTTTGCTTAATTCTCTCTCTTTTTCGAAATTTCAACTTTACCTCGTAAACAACTTCAGTATCTGGAGGGGTTTCGGATCCCAAAACCCTAGAGAAGAAGCATGGTCGGAACTTGTCTTGATTCCAAAGCGAACACCATCAAGTTCCTCTGCAGCTACGGCGGCAAGATTCTTCCTCGACATCCCGACGGCAAGCTGCGTTACGTCGGTGGAGAAACCAGAGTTCTCGCCGTTGATCGTTCCGCTACTTTTTCAGGTTCGTTTCGTTTGTTTTGTTTTTAGCGTTTTTATTTTCCCGTGCTTCCGATTTCGGCTTTTGGTGTTAAGAAAATTCAGGAAGTAATTGAACACTCGATTTTGAAAAACGATTTGTTTATTTCGTACACGTTTAGGACAATTTGAGAGTGAGATGTTTGGATTTGTACAGAGCTATTGGTGAAACTTGGAGAGTTGTGTGGATGCTCTGTGAATCTGAGATGTCAGTTGCCGAAGGAAGATCTGGATGCCTTAGTTTCTGTTACCTCAGATGAGGATCTTGCTAATCTCATCGAAGAGTATGATCACGCAAATATGTGCCGAGAGAAAGAGGCACCATCGGTTTCTTCATCACCGTTAAAGATCAGAGCATTTCTGTCGCTGCCAAAATCTGTGAAAAAAGTTTCTCCTCCCCCATCGGCTACGTCCACTTACGATGCTGCTTCGGCATCGAAATCGCCATACGCAGCCGTTGCTCCCAGTTTTCCTGGCATGGAGATCCACCGTCGTATCCATCACGGATCATCTCCAATGGGATTTCCTGTCTGCTTTGAGAAATCTGCCGGTAAACTCCGTTACCATGCCTACAATGTTCAAGGTGACCCTAAGAGATCCTCTTATCTCATACACAACGGGAATCACTGGCAATGATGACTCTCTCTCTGTTCCGTTCGAGAAATTCGAACTGGAAAAAAGAGTTCCAGAGAACCAGATGAGAGGAAAAAGACGAAAAGAAACAAAATTCCAAATATGAGTGAGTAAAGAAGTTTTTGTTCTATGTAATCAAGGACTGTAAAAACGTTAAAAACTGGATTCCTGGATCTTTAGCCATTAATGCATATCATATCAGAATCAGCCCCAAATTTCTGAATCCACTCCCCAATGTGATCGTGACTCTTGAGTTACTTCTTCGTACTTTGAGATCGGCGCCATTGTTTCAGAGTGGCTTTTGTCAGCGACTTCGTCCTTTCCCATTCTCCCGTGGTCAAAACTATCTCCCCGTTAGGGTTCCGTTAACTACCTTCCACACATAAATGGGTGTTCATTTCGTATTTTGTGTGATGCGTGTTTCGTGCGCCACTTGGCTATATCCCTTTCATTGTTCTGTGTTTGTTTCTTACACGTATCTCTTCGTCTTCCTCGTCGTCTTCGTAAGCTCCTTCTCGACGAGTTTATTTTGAATCCGTGTGCCTGTTTTTTCTGATGTGATTTGTTTTTACTGTTCTGTTTGCAGGTTTGATGATGGCCTCGAATGGTGCGTTTATCCGTCCGCCGTGAGGTTAGCGAATCAGAGTATGGCGATATACGTAAGATTTTCTTCTTCGAAAAATATATATATATACTCTGAGGAGATGGACTGATGATTTCTAGTTGTTTCGCCTTGGAAGATCTGTTCCTGGATATGATATGAAAAGACGGAGGAGGAGATTGGTGGTCTTAGTTAACTCTCCAGAGTCGCAGATCTGTAGAAGATAATACGGGAGAATAACTAACATGATAATTAAAAAAGAAAAACTAATGAAAAACGTCAAAGGTCTATAACAGTGAAAGAGATGCCCTGAGTCTTACTCAAAAAAAAAAAAAAAAAAAAAAAAAAAAAAGGAAAGAGATGCAATGAGCCTATGACCCACTACAGCTGTGAACTTGCAAGATGGGCAAAAATTGTTTTGGAGTTTGGAGAGAAAATGATGATATCTTTGGTGGTCCAATTGGAATGATGAAAACGAAATGAAAGTTTGAAGGAAAGATCAAAGACGGACGCTGTGATTGCGGTGATTGCATCACTGCTCAGGTGAAGAAAGAGTGAAGGTAGATTTATCATCTAAAAATCTGACCAGAACCTTTTAATTGATTCGACTTCATCTGCAATATTTGAGGAACACAGGAAGAGGTATGGATGGATGGAAAGATAGAGAAGAGAAGTTTATAGAAGTAGTAATGATGAAATGAAAAGTAGAGCAGAGTACCCATTTCCCAGCACAGTAACTAGGGATTCTGTCCCCAATAAAGCTGAGTTTTGGTGATCAACCTACAACTGCACCAAAAATACAGGGTATCCAGGAATGTTGGGATTTGGGAATGCTCAGGTCTGTGGATGATTAAAATAAAAAAGTTTCAGCCTACACGTTTCAGTTCAGTGTGGTATTCTAGGATGATTTTCATATTTTCAATTCAGAAAAGAAAAATGGAAAAGAAAAAAATTTCATTTCACATTAGACCTCTGAAAAAATATAAAGGGGGGGGGGGGGCGGGGGGGGGGGGTTCAAAAAGAAAGCACAACAATCGGGGTGTATATTAAATAAAATGGGGGGGGGGGGGGGGGGGAATATCCAATTTTTTTTTTGGGTTTTTCCCGCCCCCCCCCCCCCCCCCACCCCCCCCCCCTCTCCACAGGGACTCTAAATACATTTTTGGGAAATTTTCTTAAATGGAGTCCCTCTCGGTGCTTTGACTTTAGAGTTTTTTCCTAATCACCCATTTTAAGTGGGGTGAAATTCTTGAGTGTGAAAAAAATTATTGATTGTTTACATTTTATAAGTTAAAAATTTTGCTACAATTTGTACTGTTATTTATTAAGTTTGTACCTAAAATGACGGTTTTGTGCTTATGACTGCAGAATGACTTTAATGCCCTTATCTCTTCATGCACCCTTACTCTCTATCTTCACCTCCAAAACCTATATAGCACCACCTCCACAACTCCCCTTCCTTGACTTCGACAACTGTTCCCCTTGTCTGACTTCGTCACTCTCCATCAATGACAAATAAACAAGCCAATCTTTGTAGGTCAGGGTTTGAAGAGATTGTCAAGCTACACTTGCAAATAAACAGGCCAATCTTTGTAGGTTTGGGATTGCCTCCAACAGTCAAGTCAATACTTCAAACATCAAGAGGAAGGTTCTAGTTGCAGAGTCTCGAAAGTCGAACAACAATATAGACAAATTCAATTAATTATCTTTATCCTATTAGAGTTTCGAGTATTTATAGTGTTACCTCTATGAAGGATTATCATCGAATTTGGTTGGCGGTGGCTTCTCCTATCTGTACAATCTCTACAGGAAGTTGATTCCTTCAAGGTTACGCCTCTTAACTTAATTCCATGCTTGTGCACCTACCCAGGGTGCGGAATTTTGGCCGAAATATTGCCGCGTTTTGGCTAGTTTTCGACCCCTCAGTATTTTAGATCAATTTAGACCAAATTTGGTGTCAAGCTAATTTGATGCCAAAAAATACACTGAATTTGTTGTTTTTGCCTAAAATTTCATATAAAGTGGTGTTCTTGATAGGCACATATATGACTGTAAAAGCGGTAGCTAAACGGACGTGTGAATATGTTAATTAAACGGTTTTAAATATCTACCATCAAATCTATTAACTAAATCTGAATCGTCCAATAAAATTCATATTCTTACCCCCATTAAATTCTCAAAATGAAAAGAAGAAAAACAACGTTGGTGGTTAAAGTAACATCTCGTTCTTCTTCTATTTCTTCCTATGTTCCTTATAGGGAGCAAAACAATTCTCTTAATTGACTATATAAACATCTAATATGTATATACGAAATAACAAAATCACAAATTTCACATTAGAAGGCTCCAAATCAGAATTTCTTCACATAGGAAACTAGAAACGAAAAAAAAGAAAAAGAATAAGAGAATAGAGAAATAAAGAATTCTCTTAGAATAATGAGATTTGCGATAATTGAGAGATTTAGCAGAGATAGTTGAGAATCCAAAACAGGAAAGCAGCGATCATTGTTGTGAGAAACATCGAGAGGATTTGCGAGTGAGACGAGAGAAAATGAGGTACGTGTGAAACGAGATTCTTTTTTCACTTCATCTGGACGATAACAAAAGAACTACTGGAATTATATGGTTTTCAGTGAGGAACTCCTATCTTGATGAATGTCGGTGAAAGGATTTGCAATGAAGCTGATAGAGAAAGAACAGAGGAGGAAGAAAGAGACATTACTGCCAACGATCTCATCCACAACTGGTGATATTAAGTTAAACCTAGCTAATCCATAAATAATAGGAGAAAACATTGGTATTTTATTGGATGATTCAGATTTAGTTTTAAAATCTGACGGTGAATATTTAGAGTAGTCCATTTAACTTATTCACACGTCCGTTCAGCTATACTTTAGGCATATATATATGTATGGTTACCTTTTAGATGAAAAAACTTTACAAAACTTCTAGATCTGTGTGAAATCCTGTTTGATCGTCGTAAATAATATACTCATCAAGAATGAAGCAAGATCTACTGCCATATGTCGAAGATTAAAGGAAAATATGACAAAAATGCAAAAAGTAGGAGAAAGAAGGTGTGGTGAGGTCTCGAGATAAGAGAGAAATTTAGGAAAAATAGGTTGAAAATTTGTGGATAAATTGGCAAAATTTCGGTTTGTATCGGTTAAAATATCGACAATATTGTGTCAATTTCGGTTTCACTTTTAAAATCAAATTTGCTATATGCCGAACCGGCCGAAATTTAGGGTCGAAATTTGGCGATTTGTTTTTCCATACGCCTACCCCGCCATGTGGCGTGACCTCAGCCGCTGTGATTGCTTCCTCTGATCACCGTGGTTGGCTTGTTTGGGTTCTTTTCCTGTTGAACCCGGTTGGTCAGTCTTGGTTTAACAGACTAACAGTTATTATTAATTTTCATAAAAGAAATCATTTGTAAAACTAATTGTTATTTAATACTTAGAAAGATGTCAAATGTCATATCAAGGAATACGAGATTTTCCCAGATCAAGGGATTAACATTCGAGCTTAATTTCTTTAAGCTTTTCCAGAAGTTTACAGAAAACTTAAAAAGCCTTTGAAATCCTTTCTGGACTTCAGATGTAACCATGAAGAAATCCTTCTTATCTTATCAAATAATTTTGTTTTTTGGTCGAATCTTATGTAATAATTTAATCATATATGTTGGAGATTTCAATAGAAAAAAAAAATCAAGTTTTGACCTAATCTTCTCTTTTCTCTTACAACATATTAATTTGAGATCAAAATTGAAAATCAAAAGCAAAACTAGATACGATTTTGGGATCAGGGTCTTCTTCAGTGGACATTCAACTAACCCAGAATTCGATGCCCATTCAAAGTGATGAAACTTTAGAATCCCATAAATAAATTACTGTAGCTAGATCATGATTTTGATTTGCTTTTAAGCACCATTCCTCATGACTTCATCATCCCTTTGATTTCTGAAAGAAAAGCACAGGAGTAATGTTGCTGACATGACATTGAACAAATCTTTCTCACAGAAAAAAAAGAAAAAAACTCTGCTTTTGCATTTCTGGAGAAGATAACCTTTGCTAATTGTCACTTTCGCCATCCATTACTGATTAGTCCAAGATAGGAATGGGAGAATTTTAAGATGAAATCCTGAAATCCTGATCTCTGATTGGCATATGCAAACAGAACCTGTCAAATTGGTAGAGCAGGGACACATCATCTTCATCATCTCTCCCTATTAATTATACTTCTTTTCCATTAAAAAAAACAAGAAAAGGATGAGAACCCAGTTGGCCTCTTGGCTTCTTCGCCGCCTTAGAATCATTTGGTTGTTATAAACTATTAAATCACAGGAAGCTATATGAATTCTTCTTTCTTTTTTGTTGTTCATTTTGTAAAAGAAAGTATGTGATTTGCATCTCATGACTTGCTGATCACCTCATGGTATCTGATGATGGAATAGAAAATCTAGCCATCCAAGGGGTCTGTATGCGAATACTTGGTGGGGTTAAGATCCATCATCATCAAAGTGAACATTTAATACAGACATGGTTGGTTAAGATACCCTTAAAAAAAATCTATTCCATTCATGTCAACCTTTCAACTTCAGAAAAATTATCTTCTTTCTCTCATTGGAAATAAGATAAGGTTCCATGAACAAAACATGTATCATTTAATTCTATTTTTTTTTGTAAACCCATTTATTAGTATACTGTATACATTATAATCTGTATTGTTTATTATATAAGATGAGATCACTATCGTAAGTACTTAGGGTATTGGACTGAATCCGAAAAACTATTTGTGAATATGAACAATAGAAT
The DNA here is from genome assembly GCF_041222555.1 of Hakea prostrata. Lineage (NCBI taxonomy): Eukaryota > Viridiplantae > Streptophyta > Magnoliopsida > Proteales > Proteaceae > Hakea > Hakea prostrata. The sequence continues at coordinate 14,509,737 of NC_142607.1, forward strand.
ACGAGATTTATAAGATTGATAACAGATCCAAAGTCTATTCCACAGAATATCACGTTTAAAAGGTTAGATTTGATTCATTTTTGTATTCTTGATGATTTATGTGTATGTGGTTTTGTCGAAAAAACAAAGATGATGTGTACGTAGAATAGAAACTTTTACTTTTAGAAATCTAAGCAATACATCGTTTAACATATGAAAATCTGAGTCACTTTTTTTTGACACATCAATTCTTTCTATCATGTTAGATGAAGGAAAATTCAGTGAATTTGAAATGTTGCTGATTCATCATAGATGACAAGAGTCCCACCACCACTAAGGATGTTAAAGTGACTTATACCTGAAAAAAAAAATGTTTATAATGACCAAGCCCCTTATTCAAAAGTCTGAGAAGTAATTAAGTGACTGCAATGATCACAATCTGAAAAAACAATACTAATTCTTAATATGGCCAATTAAAATATCACAACCATTATGAGATCATATTGGTGCTTTTCGCTTCATATTCTCGATTGCATTTCATAAACAACTAAAAGAAATTTAAACATAATTTAAGAAATAAAAAATTTCTTCTAATCGCTTGTTCTTCAGAACAAATTTAATCACTTAATTAAGTAATGTTTGTTGAAGGATTTAAATATAAAATACATTGCATGTGGTAGGTTCCTTGTTGTGGGTTGGCATTAGGAATATAAACCATTTTGAAACCCATCTCTTCCAAAGAATAATAATAATAAATAATTTAATTAATTAAATGGAACAAAGTTTTAAATCACCAACACCAGTTGACATTGTATCGAACCTTCTCCAAAAATTAGTATCAGCCCATTAGGTAGAGAACAAGTCAACTAATTAACAAAGGTTTTTAAGCAAAAACTACCAAAAGGAGGGAGGCACTGACAATTAGAAGAGTTTTAGTTGAAGTAATTGAAAATGGACTAGATAAGATTATAATACAATCATATTGTATTGTAGTTATCAGCCCTATTTCTAAAGATCAATGGTCCTCTCATATCACACTTAGGCCCATTTTAGATGATATCTTGTTTCTTAAGAGTAGATTTAAGTCCTATGTTTTCCTAGGTTGGCAAACTCAATAGCCGATAACCTAGCTAGGAAGGCCATGTTGGCTAGGAGCACGACTTTGGTGCCTCTTTCCACTCTGTGGTTGAAAGATCTTTGTATCCTTTCTACTTCGAGCTCTACTCCTGAATAAAATCTCTTTGAACAAAAAGAAAAAAAAAAAAACGAAACGATTCACCTTTTAAAATTACCTGACCAATACGAAACTCAACATCGATACTTTAAACATTGCCAAAATATCCCAAATAAAAGGGTTGTCATTTTCATGGCCTAATCCCCCCACCTCCCCTTGGGGGCCTTCCCCATTCCAAACCACATACATGCAAATTGTCAGCCACCCACTACATCTCCATTATCCATTACCAGAAATAATGACCTCTCATTGTCCTCTAGAGTTTGGATTCATTCTAAACCATGTATATTCATTCCCTCCCCAAATTAGACAACAGATGATAACTGAGCCAGGACCTGAAGTACACCAAGGTTCCAACTAATATGGCATGTCATCTCTCTTTCATCTTATCCCCTTGGAGAAGGCAATTCGATATGGCCAAGCATTGCACATACAAAAGGGAAAACTCGATAGAAACATCATCAAATGTAGCAACCTATATAGAGAATCTAACATCTTCAAACCATACAGGATAATTGTGGATTGACATTTTGCAAATAAAAGCAACAAACACAGACCAACTTAGGCAGAACTGTGAACTTCTTTGGGGGACCTAAGGTGTCCAGGTCAGCTTCTGTGCACCTTAACTAATCCTCATGAGATAGCTTACATATAGGGGAGAGGTTCGTAACACCAATGAGATTCAAAGTCATGGCCTCTAATCAGGCGTCTGTCTTTGTCAATTGAGCCTATACCTTGGGGTTTTGTGAACCTACTCATAATTAAGTCCAGATTCCCTTTTGGAAAAAATATAGGGTCAAAGGTAGTCTGAACCCCCCCTACTCAACACATCTTAAGGTCAGAGGGATTGGTGGTCTGTGTAGGAAATTCATAGAACCACATGTCGAGAGCTGATTAAAGCACCCAAATGACTGGTGATCATATTACTGAGCCAACTTTTCTCATAGATGAACTGTTCAGTAAGAACACGGTATTGTTCCTGATCCCCATATATGAGATGTCAGGTGACAATGGAACCATGTGAACCATATACCCCAGAAGCAAAATGGGCCCAAACAATAAGGTCACTATGAACGATCAAGCCCCCTGAGAGGTTTACAGCAATGCTCCAACAACATTCTTCTATCAACTTTTAGATGCAAAGAATTATCGAAATGCAACCGAAACCTTGCAGAAAGAACATCATGTGATTTAAGAAGCTAATACTATGCACAAAACAAGAGTACAGATATGTTATCAAGGTAAAACAAACATGTCTATCATAAGGGTTATGAGTTAATAAAGTGCAACAGCAACTATAACTATCAACTTCATAGTTCACATAATAGAACATGTTTTAAGCGCTTGGATCAACTGGTTTCCTGTTCGAATTCATCACCTTCAGATTCCTCAGCATTATCGGCATCATCATCATCAGCCTCATTATCAAAGTCTTCTTTGTCATTATCAACTGTCATTTTCCCAATCACAACAATGTTGCTATTTGTCTTTCGGATCTCATTACACTGTGAAAGAGAAAAATATATTTAAGTGATGCCAAATGGATGTCAGAACAATATAGAATTGTGAAGATTGCCAAGAAAAATGATTCAGAATGAAATATCTGTATTAAAAAAAAATCGTATCTTAACCAGAAAAAGAGAACACAATGTCGCAGGAAAGGTGAAATCTACACACACAAAGGAGAACTTCACCATAAAAAGATAAGACCAGTAGCCATTTATTCTTGACACTTTGATAAATTGAGTGCTAAATTTATTCTCATACTCCTTTCTTTCGTTGCTTGGCTAGGAACATCTTTCATTGAATAAGCCATTGGTGCCAGATCTGTGGGCTACTCTTCTATTAAGAATAGATTTTTCTTTTTTCTTTATGCCTTCTTTTATTATTATTATTTTTTCTTTTTCTTTTTTTGGGGGTGGGGACATCTTGTTTTCAATAAGCAAATGCATTCTCAGCATCCAAACATCTGCATTTGGAAGTTCTTAAACAATAGGTAATAGAATGATCAGTACAGTAGGAATAAATGCAGTACTTCCATTATCTTGTTTTCCTTTTTTTAACCCCATATATATACACGAAGTAAGCAGATAAATATGGAGGGCAATGCAAGCCCACAATAAAAGATCTAATCCCACTTCTTCACATCCAATCCAATAGTAGAATACAAAAAGTATCCTTAATTCCAAAGTTCAGACAGAATAAAGGAAGTTTCTTTACAGGGATACCAGAATACGGGAGTACCACTTAAATTCCAAATTTCAGACGGAGTCAAGATAAGTTTCTTGCAAGAGGGATAAACCAATCTTAAGTTTCATATCCCCCATGTACCAAGTAAATACTTAGTGATTTAGTTTGCTATATGCTAGCCATGAGAACCTTTTAGGGGATTAATTATCTTATCCAAAAATATAGTAAGCTTCCAAAATAAATATTTCACAAGGTTATATTTTCTATTATAAATAAGGTAGCACAATGGTTTGGAGAAGACAAAGGTATAACTGTCCTTCAAGTCCAACTCACATGCCACGTCTCACTTGGCCAGTTTCCAACAGACCGGTAATTTACTGTCTTATTAAAGAATGAGGGGGCATACAAGGTGTTTCTACAAACTTGTTCCTAAAATGAGAAAACATGTATGTCCCAAGGTAAGGTGTGAAGAGATGTTCGATAAAAGTGGAACAATACAAATATTAGCATGAACCCTGCGTAGGGACGACACACAAATTGAGAAATGGTCCAAATTGTAAGATGGACCTCCAACTCCAGAACTTTGGACTTGATATGGAAAGCTGTCTAATTTGATGTTTCCTCTAGGATTTAGCTTCTTCCCCACCCCAGGTTTTGGACACCAAGGAAGAGGCACATTGTTGTTCCTGGAGTCTTGGCTCTCTTTGGAGCCCCTAGTAGGTTATAGGCTGCTTCCCCCTCCTCTCTCTCTCTCTCTCTCTCTCTCTCTCTATCTCTCCCACTTCTACCTCTTTGTAAAAAAGGTGTAATTCCACTTCCACTATTTACTCATGGCACCCCAGCTTTCTGAAATATTTGGTACTTAAACCCAAGCCCACTAACTTTAGATAGAAACGTTAAAACTGTTCCATTGTAGACCAAAATGCCCTTCATGGAAATGCAACTCAAGAACACTGCAAACCATTTTTAGCTTCCTCCCTTCTCATGGATCTTTCTTCCACAGCCCTACATCCACTGTCTACCCCCAGGCCCCAACCCCTTGGGATTGACCTCCTTTCTACACCCTTCTCTACTACCTGAGAAGGAAATCGGAGGAACTTATTAACTTGGAAACCACAAACTTCAAAATCAAGATTTCTCTTTTTGCATTTAATCCATTTCGCTACCACCAAACAATGTTGCTTGCTACACATAAATTGGTTGAGAGGGGCAAATAAAAAGGACTAAAAGAGCAACTGCGCAACTAACCTAGACAATGGTAACAACTGCAGTTCAAAAGGGGTTACTTCTTTGATGGTTCTCTGTTTACTCTGGAATTTCCTGAATGAGATGACATTGAAGATCTCTCACCGATGTATATTATGATCAGCATGATCAAAAAGCAAAAGAGATATATTTGATGCCTGAAACTGCCACAGGTGAAAAAGGGTAAGCCTGATCCAAAATTGGCTTCCCATTCACTGTTCAGTATGGTTTGGGGATGGTAATGAATATGTATTCTCACTCTTAAGGCAAGTATCCAGCCCCAAGGCTTGAGGCTAATATGAGCAGCTCTGGGAGAGATTGATGCCTCTCTTGCTACATACAAAATTTGCACCATAGCAGGGGAGGTTTCAGAGTATCTGACAGGAAGAAGAGATTAAGATGGGTATGACAGGATAGAAGAATAAAGGCGACAAAACTTATGGCAATAGTTGTAACTCTTACAATTTGAGAAATGATAATAATAATAATAATAAGTTATTTTTTGGATTTTCTCCACTTGTAATTTCCAATTGCATATTTTAGTTCTGTTCATTTATTTTTGCATGTTATGGAACTAAACTATGTGCAACATAGACTATATTTGAGAACATATGAAAGCCAAGGTATGTCCCATGAAATGTGCAGTCTTTAAACAAATTTCACAAAATATTTCAGGTCATATCAGAACTCCTTGAACCTTGATAGGCACTGACAATGGAAAACCGAAGCATACATGTAAGGATGTCCTACTAACTATCTATCCAGACAGAAATTCGCATCACCAAACCTATATTGCCATTTGCGACCTGGAAGTGTTGTAAATTGACTACTAATTATATAAAAACTCCCTAGGTAGACCATGTGGCAACTTCGTGGCCCATGTCAATCATATGGACTACCATGTAAGGGACTCTTGCACCCTTGCTTTCATTGGTACTTGTTCTCAAATGGAGTTCAATTTCTTTAGACAACTATCAATATGCAGGTGCAAGGGTAAGGCTGCACCTTTCTGACCAACTGGTCACAGACACAGGTTCAACTCAAAAAAAAACAACTTTTTGCCAACGCAAAGGTGAGGCTGCATACACTATAACCCTTATGAAACCCCACAATGGTGGGAGTCTTGTGCCCTAGGTACAACTTTTTATTCATAAAGACGTGGTTCCTTGGTCTATGCTTTTAATTGATGATATAGTTATAGTGGATGAGACAACAGCAAGTATTAACCCCAAGTTGGAATTATGGAAGTAAACCTTGGTATCAAAAGGTTTAATGAGAAGTAGAACAAAGAATGAAGACATTGTATATGTGTTGTAACTTGGCTACATTATGATGGATATGAAGAGGAGGTGATCATTTCAGGTGTCTCTGCTCAATCACAAATAAAGAAGGTAATATAGTGGATGATGTTTCACAAAGAACTAAAATAGGATAGATGAAGTGAATGTGTTAGCCTAGAGCCATGTGCAATCAATGAATTCCTGTAAAACATAAAAGAAAATTTGTAAGACAAATCATTCAAACGACTACATTATGTGGAGCGGACTGTTGGGCTGTTACGAAGCATCATATTGAAGAACTCAAGGTAGCTAGCAGAGATGAGGAAGTTAGGAAGGATGGATCAGGTGAGGAATGACCATTATAGAACTAATCTGGGAGGATATTCAAAACATTGTGAGCTACAAGAATGTCATGCAAAGTGGCAATGCCATGTCCAACAAAGGCTTTTGGATGCTCAAATGTGGAGAAGTGATTCGACTTGGATTGAACGAAGCAACTGGGCTGTGGGCAGACCTAAAATGACCTTAGGGCAAGTAGTTATGAAAACATTGATAGGTTATCTTTGCATCAAGTTAGACCTTAAATATAGCAATTCGAGGGCAAGGATCCATGTAGCTGACCCTGTTTAGCTTAGATAAGGATGAGTATTAATGATATAAAGACCACAGTTTTCGACCTATGTACTTCTCAACTTCTAACGTTCAAAAATCCACAGATAACTTCTCATTCTCGGTCTGCACTATATACTCCACCCAATCCAATGCTACTCTAACAGCCCATTTCCTTCTCAAATTATAGTAGCAGAAAGAATCATTCACTGCACAAAACCTTCCAGTGTTCCAGTTTCTTGTAATACAAATACAACCCCAGTTTCTCTAGTAACATGATTGGTTTTTAAACTGATCGACTAATAACTCACCCAAAAAGAGGGTAATAGAGAAAAGAATAAATTCTTTCTTCCTTATGGGGCAAGAAGTTTGCTTCAAGTTGTCTTATGCAGCACACCCTAATGCAACAATAGTAATGAATGATTTTTGTGCAAGTTCTTAATGCTATAAAATGAAACAGGGAAGCCACACAAAGACATGCATTGAAATACCGAAGAAAATAATTAAAGCTTGCATTTTGACATATGGAATGGCCCAAAAAGGAACAGGAATGAAATTCTAATTCTTGTGGCTGATCCAAAGTACTTAACTAATTGCCTAAAGGACAAAAGCTATGAGATCCAGATCTGACCATTTCTATTTTAATATAGAAGGATTCTCTTTACTTGCGGTAGGAGAGGTAGACAATTCCAGATACAGTTTCACTCCATTGATAACAATTCTCTTATCTTAGAAGCCCCAATGTCTTTTAAGTTTCAAAAGTTTGACAACCAAGCGGAAACGAATTAATACAATCACTACATTTGGACATACAATGACTCAACTAAACTCAACTAACACTATTCTGAACCAAATGAGTAGACTATGCTGATTTTGTGCGCCCATTAACTCTATTTAAGTTCTTGTTAGTTGTAAAGCTTGGGTCCAATTGTTTCTCATTAATTATTCCAAGTCTTTTGATCTACCCTTGGTTTTCCAACTCCTCCCGTCTACACTGAAACACTCATTACCACTACACACAACAGCCTGAAACGAAGTGCCCATACCACATTAAAAACAATGGTCTTTCACTTATTTGTATTGGGTCAACATTATTTCTCTCTCTTTCTTATTTTATCTTTTCTAATTATGCCACTCTTATATCTAAAAAATCTCTATTAAGCCACTCTTTTTCTGTTCATATGTTGTTTCTTTGTCACCCAAGGTATAATCTATGCTAAAGGTTTTGAAAGTGAATCCTTACAGTAGCAGCTGCATTCCTAACATCCAATACTTCTTCAGTTTATATGTTTGCTTCTTCACCGCCAACATAGAATTTGAGCTAAAGGTTCTCATATGAAGTCTCACAGTACCTATTACCTGACATACCAAGTACCCACCCAGGGTTTTATCAAGTGGATGAATTGATCCCATTCTCCAAGCTAATCAGGCTTTGGGAGTAGAGACAGATTACAACATTGATAATTTTTAAAATATTCGTTAAGGATGTTCAGACAAACTACAAAGTTCAGGGCTACAGAGAATTCATGATAGAGGTGGTTCCATTCTTTCGAAAACATCATCAAAGAGGAAGAAAAACGAAGGTGAAGATAACCTTTTCTTCGAGGTCGGCCTCTTCCATGGCGAGAAGGAGTTCGTCGTTTTGAGGATGGGGCCATTGAGACGGAAGTAGTACAGAGGAAGGGATCATGCTCGTCGAGGGCGGATACTGTTTCATGAAAGCCGGAAACTGCAACATTCTCCTTCCTTCGAGCCTCCCTTCTCCAGTTTTCTGTGTCTTTGAACCTGCAATTCTCTATCGAGGAAATCCATCACTTCGTTCCTCAAGGTTTTAAAACCCAGAATCTGATCTGGATTGATTCACGATCGGTGGAAGAGGTTCTCGTGTTCATGGTGCGAATCGGTCGAATCGGAGGAATTGGAATCAGAAACAGAATCAGAATCAGTCACAGAGTCACGTGTTTCAAGTGTCAAGTGTCCACCCGGACATTCTAGTGGTTTCTTAAAATACTACTTGGTCGAGTGTTTAAACCAAACCCGGTTTGGTTCAATGTTTATATGGCCAACCCGAAACTCAAAACGTAAGATTCCCGCGAACCCATAATCCATTTCGACAATTAGATAATTTAGATCATATTAGTTTGAAAAAAGAATATTTGAGAAGCATCGATCACCGAAGAAATAGCGAATTGGAGAAGTAAACTGAATGGTTTCTCGAAGATTTGAAGAATCGATCACCGAAGGAAAAGCAAATTGGTGAAGTAAAAACTGAATGGTTTCTTCATTTATGCTCTCTCATTTGCCGTGTTTCTGCAGCACTAAACCGATGCTGGAGTTGCAAGTGTGGACTTTAATGGTGGTTTTCCAATTAATATTTCTTTCCCATTCTCTTGACCCTCGTGTCGCTTTGCTTTCTCTTCCACGTAACTCTATGGCTTCGCCAGCACTTCTTTTCTACTTTGCCGACTATCAAGACAACAGCATTTTTTCCCCTCCTTATCTCTTCCCAGGGTTCATAAATGATTCAGTTAAAACTCTCTGTCCGAATAAGAGGGAAAAGAAGATGAACTTGTAGCAGTAGAAGGAATTAGAGATGAGATTGTATGTTTATGTGTTGGAAGCCAGTGATTTGCAGGGAACGGAACCAAAGGGGAATCTTTATGCAAAGCTCCAGGTTGGAAAGTATAAGTCCAAGACCAGGGTCGTTAACAAAGCCCTGAAACCCGTCTGGAATGAAGAATTCGTTTTTAGGGTCCATGACATTAACGAGGAGCTCGTAGTTTCTATCTTTAGCCAACGTGATGACCATGGATTTTTCCATGCCTCTGTCGATTTACTGGGTCGAGTTCGAGTTCCTGTCTGGTCGGTCGTCGGTGAGGAGAAGCAGACGCTGGCTCCAACTTGGTTTTCGCTCGAGAAGCCCAAGACCAGCAAATCCACAACCAATGATGCTGGTTAGAATCTCTGTGTTCTTGTTTTCGTTTGTTACATCATTAGTTGTTTTTCCTTCTTGTTTTCTTTGTAATGCTCACCTTTCAGTATTCGATATGCAATTTTAAAACAAATCTGAGTGGGAAGGAAACTGTTGCAACTGTCATTCTCATAAATTTTAATTTTTCTATGTAACTTCACTGTTGTCGGGTTTGGTAACTGGATGACTCTTTTGAAGGTAGCTGTTTGTATGTTACTGTAGTCATTAACTGCAATTTAGGGGACTGCTTTCAGGATATATAGCTGTTGGCCATGGAATGTTATGTCCTTAATGAGGCTCGATCTACTGAACGGCCATTAGATTGAGCTAGTATAATATATCAGCTTTGTAGCTTTTGTGGTATCAGTCAACTACCTAACAATAAATGATAAGTTGTATTACAAAATTGATCGTGAATATTGGATGGAAGATTCATCTCAATCATATCTTGATTCCGTTGATGTAAACAGTGACTGCTTTAATTTGTTGTCTGTAATATTTTTCTCAATCTATGCAGGGAAGATTCTTCTCACTTTATCGTTGTATGGAGAGAGCGACAGTTTGGATCTCAACCATCTTGCTGTGCATCCAAGGTTCCACAATGCAAACACAATAGAGTCCAGAAGCCCAGTCGAACAATCTCAAGATATTGGGAGCTCTGCTTCCGCATTCCATAAGAAACCCAACGGAAAGAAACTGGTGAAGGCTATTGCAAATCGCTTGGAAAAGCTTTTCAATAAGGATGAGGAAGGCACCACATCTGATTCTAAAAGTGATGTCTGCTCAAATTCTGACTACGAGGATTGCATGGATGAATCTCTAACTAGTTGCAGCTTTGAAGAAGCTATTGAATTAATGCAGTCCAAAAATGAGGAAAAAGAAGTGCCAGATAAACTGGAGGGGGGCATCCTTCTTGACTGTTTCTATGCGGTATCACCGATAAATTTGAACACACTACTCTTTGGCCCAAATTCCCAGTTCCAGAGGGATCTTGCAGAACTGCAGGGAACTACAGACTTGCAAGAGGGATGTTGGACATGGGAATCAGTAAAAAATTCGTGTTTAACTAGAACTATTACATACACAAAAACAGCTACAAAATTGGTCAAGGCTGTGAAGGCCATTGAGGAACAAACTTATCTAAAATCAGAAGGAAGGGAATTTGCAGTGTTGACAAATGTGAGCACACCAGATGTTCCATATGGAAATTGTTTCAAGGTAGAGGTACTTTACAGGATAATGCCTGGGCCAGAGTTGTCTTCTGGAGAAGAGTCCACTCATCTTGTTGTATCCTGGAACATTAACTTCTTTCAGAACACAATGATGAGAAGTATGATTGAAGGAGGAGCTCGGCAAGGGTTGAAGGAGAGCTTTGAACAGTTTGCAGGCTTGCTATCTCAAAATCTAAAGGTGGTTAATACTGCAGAACTTTTAGGGAAGGAAAATATGCTGGCAACACTGCAAATGGATTACAAGTCCAACTTGGAGCTGGCAATTGAGTACTTTTGCAATTTTACTGTAGTATCAACGTTTTTCATGATCTGTTGCATCCTATTACATATTGTGCTCTCTGGGCCCAAGAAACCCCAAGGGTTGGAGTTTAATGGTCTGGATTTGCCTGACACTTTGGGAGAGTTGATCACCAGTGGATTACTTGTGCTTCAAGTTGAACGTGTTTTTAATATGGTATCACATTTTTTTAAGGCTAGACTGCAGAGAGGTAATCTTTTATACAGCTTCAATCAACAAATATTAGAAAATACATGTTTGAATTGTTTTGTTTGACATGGTTTTTCTTGCTTGGAAGTATAAGTTACCTAGATTATGCTGATCTATGCTCCTTCTAACAGGCAGTGACCATGGTATCAAAAGCCAAGGTGATGGATGGGTGCTTACCATTGCTCTGATTGAAGGAAATAACTTTGCATCTGTTGATTCAACTGGTTTTTCTGATCCCTATGTTGTTTTCACATGCAATGGTAAGAGTAGAACAAGCTCTGTCAAGCTTCAGACTCATGATCCTCAATGGCATGGTATGATTTTGAATTTTTCGTTGTGGGATCTAATGACAAATTTTCTGTATTCACTTAAAGTTTGTCCAATGGCTAATTGGGAGAGTTTATGTAGAGATACTGGAATTTGATGCTATGGAGGAGCCTCCTTCCATGTTGGATGTGGAAGTTTTTGATTTTGATGGCCCATTTGATCCTGCTCCTTCTCTTGGTCATGCTGAGATTAATTTTCTGAGGCATACATCTGCAGAACTGGCAGATCTGTGGATCCCCCTTCATGGAAAATTGGCACTGGCATCTCAGTCCAGGCTGCACGTGAGAATCTTTTTAGAAAACAACAAGGGAGTTGAAACCATAAAAGAGTGCTTATCGAAGATGGAGAAAGAAGTTGGAAAGAAGGTAGGGCATTCTATCATAATTTTTATGTGGTTTCTTAAGTAATTCATGATTCTGCTCTGGTCCATTATCCTTTCTTGGTTTCTCATGTATTTTTCTTCTAAAATGCACGTTTTGCAGTTGAACCTTCGGTCACCTTACAAAAATTCGATGTTTCAAAAGCTCTTTGAGTTACCCCCAGAAGAATTTCTGATCGATGACTTCTCATGCTACTTGAAGAGAAAGATGCCTTTGCAGGTTATACATATTGCCTTATACTTTTTCAGGAGATTTTTTGGTGATAAGCTGAGTAGAGCTTTCTGTGCATTACAGAGTCTAGAGGTTACATTACATGGCTATGAATATTCCCTCCAAGTCTCATTAAAGTTGTCTTTATATAATGGAACTCTGTATTAATGTATTTCCCATGAGTGTAATTATTTGTATTATTTTTGGGAAATTGTTTTGCTCATAGTGGCACTGGCCAATTCTTAATTTTCTTGAACTTTAGAATGCATCACTTTTTGGAGTAAACTCTAAGCTGCCAACTATAATGAATGGCAGTGAGATTGGTTCTTGTTGCAGGGTCGGCTCTTTGTTTCTGCACGAATAATTGGGTTCTATGCCAACTTGTTTGGACATAAAACTAAGTTCTTTTTCCTCTGGGAGGACATTGAAGATATTCAAGAACTTCCACCTTGCCTTGCTTCTATGGGTAGCCCATCTTTGGTCGTAGTTCTGCATAAAGGAAAAGGAATGGATGCTAGGTATGGTGCAAAATCCCAAGATGATGAAGGCAGGCTTAGATTTCACTTTCTCTCTTTTGGCTCATTCAGTGTAGCAAGCAGGTATCATGCATTGTGTTGGCCAGTATTGCCTCAATGTACAAATTCTTTGGTTTACAATAATAAACTAAAAATGGGCACAATCTTTCTATAATTTAGAATAACCTTTTATGGATAGGACAATCATGGCCTTATGGAGGTCAAAAACCCTGAGTGCAGAGCAGAAAGAGCAAAGGGCAGAAGACTGTGAAGATCAAGATGGGAGATCTATTCTGAGTGAAGATGACGAGAGAATTTCTGGTTTTGAAGGTGCAACAATGTCCAAGATTTACTCAGCAGAACACCCTTTTGATGTGAGTGGTCAATTGTTTATTCTTTCATTCTCTTTTTCTTTGATTGCAGTTACTTCTTTTGGTGGGTCTGGGAAGTATTCTAAGAGAAGGTTATGTCGTCCCTGTGATTTATTTTGCTGTTCAAGCTTTATCTTGCAGATAAACTCATTGATGGGACTGTTTGATGGAGATGCTTTGGAACATATTGTGATGGGAAAATCTGGTTGTCTGAACTATGCAACCACACCATGGGAAGTTGTAAAACCTGACACCCATGAAAGACAAGTCTCATATAAATTCAACCGCCATGTTTCAATCTTTGGAGGGGAAGTAGTCAGCACTCAGCAGAAATCTCCCATTGCTAATGGTAATGGGTGGACAGTGGATGAGGTTATGACTTTTCAGGAGATTCCATTTGGTGATCACTTCCATGTATGAGAAACTTCTATTTCTTGTTATTGTCAATGCTGAGAGACATTTTCAGTCCACTTGATCTTCCATACTGTTGTCTCTCTCTTGTATTTGCAGGTGCATTTGAGATATCAGATTGAGACTCATGTACCTCATTCATGCCATTGTGATGTTTACATGGGGATGGCATGGCTTAAAGGCACCACATTCCGGCAGAGGATTGGCAGAAATATAACAGAGAAGTTTACCCGTCGTCTGAAGGAGATCTTTGCACTACTAGAAAGAGAGATCCTTTTGGCAAATGCACAGGATAGTTTAACCTGACTAGTAATGTATTACTGAGCTGTTTCTGTACATTTTTTTGTGTAAATCTCATCAGAACTTAGCATTTTGATGCTCCAGAACGTGTAGCATAACAGTTATTGTTTTCCCATTATACCCTCACTCAAATGCATGAAACGTAGTTCTCAAATGTGCTACTCATGCAGTGTTGCTTTTTTCTTACCACTAGCAGTGTCAAATTCCTAAACTCTTTTAATAAGAGGTGTCGGTCATTACTGAATGAGTAACCCTTCAATGGTACTCATGCGCTGCTTTATCTATTAAAACGTTGATAGATCTTTTCCCATATCAGAGATGCCACTAATTTTTGATAAACAAATGTCATCCATGAATGATGAGTCTGAATCCTCTACCTTTCAAGGTAGAAGTTCGTGCTCTACTCACATTTTACCAACAAAGATGTGAGGCCTATCTTAGTGCTAATAAAATGAATCAAACTCAGTAGGTCCCACGTGGACTTCACCTCTATTGTGTGTTAAAAAAGTGTGAGGAAGAACACAAATCTTTACCTTGACTTAAATATCTAGAGAGAGTGAAACTAATCCATTTTCGTAGTGTTGGTTGTACATCTACCAAATTTTTTTTACATAATTAGCTACGTTTTGATTTTTCTTTACAAAATAGTAACACAGTTAACATATTAACCAAAACTAAGTTTGCGTATACAGAACTAATCAAAATATTGAATTTTTTTTTATCCCCTTTGGACATTATTACCCCTAAAACTAACCACACCCACACATTAGGCAACCATAAAAGTAATGAGGAAAAAAAAAAGCAGAGAATTTGGGGTGGGAAGAATGGGGTTGTAGGAAGAAGATGTTGGTTGCTTAGTATATCAATATGGTTAGTTTTAGGGGTAAAAATATCCAAAAGAAATGAAAAGTCATTGTTTTGGTTAGATTTATAAACCGAAATTTACTTTTGGCTTTTATTTTATTTTATTTTTTAGTAAAAAGACTTTCATTTATAAGCAACCGGATTACACAAGTGAGAAGAAAGAGAGATCCCTCTACCAAATAGTGGAAATAGGCCAACACCTCCTACCCGAGATGGACGGTGCCTTCTTGACCAGATGGTTAGCCATATGGTTAACACATTAAGAGGTGTTGGATGTCTTTCATCACTTTGTACATCAATGTAAGAGCAGGGGATCAGTCTTTTAAGATAGACACAAGGGCGGATCCAAGATTCAACATCGGGAGAGGGGCGGATAATGAGAGTCTGGATCATCTCCCCATCATGTTTTTTTACCACACATTGTATGAGCCCATTTGGGACCCACTAAATATCTCACCTTTGGTTAATATTATCACTTATAGACATGGCCCTCACATATTAAAAATATAAATAATCATTAATAATGACATTTTTATCTTTACAAAAATATAAAAAATTTTATTTACAAAAAATAAAAAGTAAACTAAAACATAAGAATAGCTAACAAATAAATATTTTATAAAATACCTTTTAGTTTCAATTAATGTTTTTATTAAAACAATCTTACAAAATCAACACTAAAAGAGAGAGAAAAAAATGATTTCAACAATAAAAGGCTAGATACAAACCAAAGGAATCGTGATAGTCTGTTACTTTACAATTCCAAATATTCAAATCAAAATATAAAAATCAAATAAAAATAATAACAAAAAAATAATCGAGGAAAAGGAGAAATCATATAAATTCAAATTGTAAAAAAATGAAGAAAAAAAATGAGAAAAAGTAAGAGATTAAATTCCTTACCTTTAACTTTTTCAAATTTTTCCTAAACCACGTGTAAAGAAAGACGAGAGAAGAGAGAATAAATAGGAATGGAAAAAGAGAATAAATAAGGAGAGATTTTAGGAATTCAGATTTTACTTTTTCTTCCTCAAAATAAGGTTCAATCGTAACCATTAGATAATTATTGACGTTTATGCCTAAGATAAATATCATATCAATTTTCTTGTGGATGTGTGACATGTGTCCAACGAGATCAAATGACTTATAAATAAATTTCATCCGGAAAAGAAATGGTAAATTTTTCCTGAGAAATTTTCCGAACCAGTATAGGAAAAGGTATCTTGGACTCGTCAATCGTCATCCATTATTTCAGAGCGGATAAAAGGAGAACTCAGTGTGAAAGGAGAACTCCTTCTTCAGATTCCTTGGGAGAGAAGGAAACTAAAAAACTTCATCTCTACATAACAATGCTCACTTCCCTCTCTTATCCATCTTCAAATATGTTTTCTGCTGCTGCTCAGTGACTGTTACGATGTTGCTTTACTGCATTACGAACTGAGAATTTAGTGGAATTGAAGAGAGAAATCTATAATCTACGGTTCTTCTTCTTATAGTAACGCGCTTAAAGCTGGTCAGTGGTCACCGCCGTGCACTGAGTGAGTCCGCGTTCACTTTCACGCCGGAGAGATATATCTCTCACACTAAATATAAATTCTCGTAAGTATTTTTTTCTTCCTCGTTATTGCCGATCATCTCGCTCTGGTTGGTTATTTATGCATTTTCTCATCTTCTCTCCAACTTTATCGTGTTAGGGTTAGGGCTTATCACTCCTCGAGTTTCTGTGGAACGCTTCATTGATCGATTTTTGCTTCGGACTGTTGTCGAATTCATACGTCATGTCTGATTTAGTGATCAAGGTAAGAATTTTTACTCTTTCTTCATGCCTAGATTGTTGTTTTGGTATTCAATTTGGAAACCCTGGAAAATCTCGATATATGGTATCACGGAAACCATTGGTTCGAGCGATTGAGTTCTCAAGTTGATTATTCATCTAGTTTCCTTTTACGGTATCTTTATCTTATTTAATTGAAATACGGTAGGAATCTCTACTTGTGGCATGAGCTTTCCTCTATGGGTTTCGATCAATCATCGTTCTTACCATTGTTATTTTCGGAGCGTGATGATCGCTTCCCGCTATTTCTAATGTATCTACTTTCTGAGGTCGTGCTGAATTTAATTGTCTTAGCATGCTTTCCTGTGAAATTGTTGCTCTCATCCTGCTTTAACAAATGACCTGTGTGCTTTTTGTAAGGTGATATAGCTTTTCGAATGCCAATTGAGCCTAGTTAGTTTGCTCTACTTAGATTGCAGAATGATGTTACATTTATCCTGGTGGCTTAAAGTCCTTGCAATCGTTCTATCTCTCATGTACCTAAAGAAAATATATATGTTTTTATGATGAGATGGCTAACCTGTGATCAGCGTTTCAGTCAAATACGTAGTCCCCTTTCTGTTCCTTTATGATGTGCTTCCATCATTACATTAACAGATCGTTGAAAACCAAATTAGAATTTAGAGGACGGTTATTTTTGAGTTGACTTATTCTATTTAGATAAAAAGGAAGGATCACTCACCGGGCACCTCCCTTCTGTATATGAGTAGCAATTTGTCATTCTTGTCTTATCAGTTACCTGACAAAGTAGCCAAGTCAAGAGGAACACTCAAATTTTTTGAAAGATGCCCATTCTTTTTTCAATTTCTGGTTCTCAAATACTAATACATAAAGTACTAGTTCTCTAGTCACAACCAGAAAATCTTAAATCAAAAAATTCTTCAAAATAAAGCAACATTGAGGCCTTTAGGTCTGTGGGGTTTTTGTTTTCTTTTAATTTGACATTGAAGCCTTCAATCCCCTTGGTTGAGAAATAGAGATTCCTGTACTTATACTATCCTGTTTAAAATGTGTAGATACGTACATCTAGTTGGTGCTGGCCATATACCTTATGTGAGCTATGACTTGGTTTAGAGTCAATGTACATAATTGCAACTGGATTTTCCTTTCTATGTCATGTTTATTGTGCTTGTGATGAGGCTACAACAAGGTGATCTACATCAGCAGCAAGCAAGAAGCTGGATGCACATTAGCACCTCCAGCAAGAAAAGGCCTACCACTACCTAATGGGCTATACAATTTTCCTAATTAGTATAATGCTAATACTACTAATAATCACTGTGAATTACAAACAATAATAATGAGAAGATGAAGCAATTATTATAATTGTTAATATATCTGGTATTTCAATACATGGTTGTATCTTGCTTACTCCTGTGCTCTGATCAACTATGAGATATTATACATTATAGTTCTTTAACTGTTTGGGTATTGCTTTAGGTGAAATATGGGGAGACACTGCGACGCTATTCTGTGTACGTCCAAGAAGATGGCTCTGTGGATCTCAATATGGCCCAACTGACAGCAAAGGTCCTCGATCTCTTTAAGTTTTCTCCTGATGCTGATACTAAACTCACATATATTGATGAAGACAATGATAGTATAACACTCGTCGATGATGATGATCTGCATGATGCCTTTAGACAATGTCTCAATCCGCTGAGAATTAATGTACTGCTGAACGCTACTGGAAATGGAAGATATGAGAGACAGTCTAGTGGAAGTTCATCCCCTATGAGGTCACCCTTGATCAAGAGTCCTCTATTCCCAAACATCACTTCTGCTGTTACTGAAGTCCTGAAATCTGTACCAGCGCCACTACATGATGTACTCTCAAAGCTCTATAATGATTTGGCTGCAAAGGCTGCATCCTCTGTTCCAGCAATGGCTGAGTTTCTTGAGTTTTTGTCAAAGTTGGAACTCAATAAGCTGAAGTCATTTCCCCAGTGTAAATCTGGTGCACATTTAACCACACAGGGTGCAGCTACTGAGAAAAAATCAGGAGATGTTCATATTGCTAAAGATTCCAATGCAAACTTAACGGATGATAAAAAGCAATGTGACAGTTGTAGTGTTACTAGAGGTGCAGGGGCCTCAGTTCTAAAACCTGCTGCTTCTATGGATCTTAATCTGAATCCAAAAGATTCTACTGCATCAGGATTTTTGGATACTGGTTTCTCTTCTCCTGCAGTGCTGTGGCATAATGCTATCAGTGCCAATCAAAAGGACATCCAGAAGGACTATAATGGTAACCTTGGTGGGAAGCCAGGTGCCTGGGAGAACCTGTCTTATACGTTACCTGGCGGCCCCCTCCCATCTCTAGCTCCAAATGCTTCCAAGCTATCACTTCCAATAATTTATCCCCTAGAAGAAGATTTCTTGTTTGGAGGTGACAAGCAACTTCCCTCTGGTTC
Source organism: Hakea prostrata (assembly GCF_041222555.1). Classification (NCBI taxonomy): domain Eukaryota; kingdom Viridiplantae; phylum Streptophyta; class Magnoliopsida; order Proteales; family Proteaceae; genus Hakea; species Hakea prostrata. The sequence continues at coordinate 14,528,590 of NC_142607.1, forward strand.
TCGATATTCTTCTGTACTGCAGGGTGGTTTCAATCCCCATAGTAAATGCCCATTCAGGGCGGGTAGTGGAGCGGAATCCTCTGATGTGCCTCCTGGTGGGCTCTATCGACATCGCTTATCAAAAAGGAGCAGCAGAACCTTCCACAAGGATGTCAGGTGCAATGCTTGTTGGGTGTATCCTATAACAGGCCCATGGTTCAAGTCAAAAGTGTAAGAATGGCAGAGTTTTCACATCTCTTGATCTTTTTGTTTGTTAACCATGACAATAGTATAATTATACTGCTAGTGATTTACATGGGGATCTCATTTTGGCAGGAAAGAAAATTATGACCTGTGCGGTATCTGCTACTCAAAAATGGGCAACAAGGATGAATATGTTAGAATGGACCGTCCAATGTCATTGCAGTCTTCACAGTTATTTAAAAAGCTCTTTCCCCCCGTATGTGGAAATATGATCTATTTATAGACTCATGTATTTTATGTTTGTTCATCGCATGGTTACCTATTTAACCTCCCTTCTGCTGTCTTTCAGCGTCCATCATTACCACACATGCTGCAAGTTTGCAGGGCGAAACAATGTCAACAAAAGCTTGATAGTTGCTTCATTGAAGATGTGAATGTTATTGATGGAACTATGATGGCCCCAGAAACCCAGTTTACTAAGATATGGCGTATACGGAACAATGGTACTATTGCTTGGCCCTGTGGAACACATCTTGTGTGGATTGGGGGGGCCCAGTTCAGTGACAAAGTTTTGGTTGAGTTGGAGGTTGGATATCAGTTATTCTATTATTTTTTTTGGAGTTTGCAGTTTGTGTGTGTGGTGGTTTTGACTCTCTTAATAATGCTAATAACTTGTGCAGATTCCTGTGGATGGCATCCCTGTGGATAAAGAACTTGACGTTGCCGTTGAATTTAAGGCTCCTCTACTCCCTGGTGGTTATGTGTCGTACTGGGGGATGGAGTCACCATCAGGCGAGAAATTTGGGCAGCAAGTTTGGGTTCTCATCCAGGTTTCGGTAAGGACACTACTTGATTCAACACCCACTTCCTCTCTCTTGGACAAATTTGCAACAATTTAGCGACTTTTTCTTCATGCTGGTGCAGGTAGATGATGCTTCTTCAGAGGGCTCAATTGCTAGTAGTTCTCATGGCTTGAACTTGAACTTACCCCCTTATTGTAGTGAGACAACGGGAACTGAGATCATTGATGTCAACGTTGAGCCAGCAGATAGTGCCCCCTCTAGAGTCTGGCATCTCTAACATCGAGATGGAATCAGCAAGGCCTGTTGTAGATAAACACCCAAGCAAGGATCGAGCACTTGAGTTCCCTGTAGATGACAGCTTACTTGTTGGTGTGAAGCCAGGAGGAGTCCCTCGTTTAGTATCTGATCCAGTGACTGTTTTCCCTGAACAGCTTCCTGAATCTTCTTCAGTAATGGATATGGAAACATCATCTGGAGAATCTGAGGCTGACATTGAAAAAACACTTCTGAAGGAGCTGGAAGAGATGGGTTTTAAGCAGGTTGATGTGAACAAGGACATCCTGAGGAATAATGACTATAATCTGGAGCAGTGTGTTGATGGTCTCTGTGGTTTTTCAGAGTGGGATCCAATCCTTGATGAACTGAAGGCAATGGTAAGATAATGTTTCTTTTGATTTTTAATGAGAAAAAAATATGGAAAGTGCAGCTATTTCTAGTTTCCATATGTTTGCCTGTTAATGTTAGTGTCAGCTGGGAAGTACCCCATGGAGGTTAGTTTTTTAACTTGCTGCCTACAGATTTATGGATTGGAAATTTGGGTTTGGCGCAGGGATTCTGTGACACAGAGACAAATAAGAAGTTGCTGATGAAGAATGCTGGAAGCATCACGCGGGTTGTCATGGATCTTGTTGCTGGAGAGAGCCGAGTAGATTCTTCTTCTCTTTCCTCCTAATGCAGATAGTAGATAGTACATGGTAGCTTATAGTGGAATCATAAATTGTTTATATGATAAATTCGGAACATCTGAAGCTTGTGTAGAAAGGGTGTTGATATTTCTGTTTTCAGCATGAACAAAGAAACTTGGGAATGTTTATTTTTGATAGAAATTTTTAGGGATAATTAATCTTGCCCTTCTATTATAGTTTAATTATTATTTTATTCTCTATAATTCTTGAAATTACTAATTTAATTTTACAATTTACTTATAATTATTGTTGCTCATTACCATTAAATTTCGTTAATTAAGTGATGACGTGATAGTTTTTATTTATTTAAAAAATATAAAATAATTTTAAATTGTTTCTATTTATTTATATTTTATATTAAATTACATTCTTACTTTAGTAATTAGGAGAGAATTAATCTTAATTTGGTTAGTTTTTATTATTTACTTTTCAAAATTTTATTAATTTTAAAATTTCTTACTTTCATTAGTTTTTTTTTTTTTTACTATTTAATTTGACATTATCAAATTTAAAAAGTTCTTTTAAGTTTTTTTTCTCAACACAAAAAAATAATAATTTAGATAGTCTTGTTTTGAAATTCAAAATGATAAGAATCAAGCGCAAAATTAGTACTTGATATGATTTATCTAAATGATTGCAATATTGTGTTTTGACTTTTTAATTTTAGAAAGACAAAATAGACATTAAACATTGTTATTCACACTTAGAAGTTGGTTACAAAATGATTTCGTATTGTGTCAAACATTTATTGCAAGTTGAATTCCTAATTTCATATTGAGAGGTGTTGGTCTTGTTCAAGAGGACCAATTCCTTGAGGTTGATGACACAACCCTTACCTTATCAGCCTAATTTTTTTGCTTAAAAAACATTGCTAGATATAAAGGACATAATTAGAACTCTTAGTAGAGATTAATCAATTAATTTGATATTTCTTAAGAATTATTTACTAGCCCAAAAGAAAAGAGAGGGATTCCTTGAATTAATGGTATCCTTGCTCTCATAATGAAGAACCCAACATGGGGTTCCTTCAGGTAATTGAGTTTGTCTTTGAAACTAGAGTAGAGGTCGGCACAAGAAATCAAAATGAATGTGATTTGAATCAGACAACCTCAATCATCACATGAAAAGAGTCTAAAATTTTTCTTCCCCAAATCTTTAGGACCTTTTCGCATTTTATCTCAAAAAAAATGTGGTCCACTCATGGAAAGTAGCTATTCAAAAAGATTGAAAGTCACATGAATCCTCTGAATATAATTGAAGGATCAAAGATTTATATAACCCCATAAATCAATATTCAATCAATGAGATTTGGTTAGCTGTAGATTCATCTTAAAATATTATTTGATCGATGTGATTTTTGTGAATGAGTAAATGTATAGCTTTTTTGAAATCTCTGGATTTCACCACTTACCCTTAAATCTACAGATTCATGTTTTTAGTGTAAAAATGTGAATCTCTAGATTTCATGAATCTAGAGATTTTTACAACCAAACATGTATAATTCTCAGATTTATGTGACCAAACAAGACCCTTAAGGAATTCACAATATAATTGGATGACTTTGAATACATTTAAAAACGATCAAAATGGAGGCATTAAAGCATTAGCATCCTACTTTATGTTTGAAAGATACAAACACTCCAAAATTTGATTTTCATTAGATACATTAGTCTAATTTGTCAATAAAAACCCGCTAAATCACTGTTTAGTCTAATTAGCTTTCCACCACTGGAAAACTATAATCCTTGATCATCGATAAAACTTTATGAAAATCTGATTCAACCACAATAGAATCATCATAGATTTGAGATAATCAAGTCAGATTTGGTTACCAACAACAGAGAAAGTGGGGAGAAGCTTCCAATTGACCAACTTGGTTCTATTTTTATTAATTTATTATTATTTGTCATAACTTGGTCTCATATTTATATAATTAGAATAACCCATACTTTTAACATCCACAAAAATAACCAACGGCTAATATAATATTAGTTTAACTGGCAGCTCTAAATTTGGGATCTCAACCTGCTTAGTGGAGAAATTATTTTTAATCTAAATATTAGAATTAAATTTTATATAAAATAAATTAATTAACTAATTCCATGCCTTTTTATCATGAACCACCTAGCACTAAGCTGATTCAATTTCTAATGTTTAAAATTATAACTTAGAAAAAGCTGAATTTTTCTAAATTATTTTCTTTTCATTGAGTAAAATATATCAAATTTTGTAGTTTTTTTTAGTGGATTGGGGAAGCCATTTCTTCCTGGGGTGGCCCCCATATACTGGCAATGCACAAATTTTATTTATTTATTTATTTTTCATATAATAGTTTTATTTTTCATGTGAGAAGTGGTCCTAGACAATTATTTTTTTAAAATTCTATTGTCTCCTTTGAATCCTGTATGAACTTTTTGTAATTATATAGATTCATCTAACATTAAGATTTGGTGCTACAAATGGGACCTATCTACAAAGAATTAGAGGAAATCAAATTAAACCTATTAAACATAAAGTAATTGAGTCTACCTATTGAAAGAGGTAGGTCTATGATAGGGTCTATTGTAGTCTATTTAAAGTTAAACAACAACTTGTACATCTTTTTTCTCTTTTTCATATAATAATTATATTCAATTCAAAACAGGAAGAAACAAAGAAACAAAAATGTTGGATCTTTTAATTTCGAGGTGTGGCTCGGTTGGCAAAAAACAAATGCTTCCACATAGGAAGTTAAAGTTATAATCCCCTCAGGGTCAGGGATGAAGACCCACTTGTATTAATTATATAAAGTTTCTCCTGAAGATGTAGTCGAGGTGTGCATATCCCAGTAAGCTGCCTCGAATGAACTTTAGATCTGAAAAAAAAAAAAAAAAAAAAAAAATTTGTTTGCTATTCTTTAAGGTAGTTGTAATTGCCATTCTTTTATATAGTAGTTGAATGGCAGAATCTCAAAAACAATCAAGAGAGGGGCCCTTTTTTATTATGGTAGGTAACATTTAAAATAAATTACTCTTTTCATTGATAAATTTATACCCATAAAATTGTGTAGCCAATATTTGAGATGTCATGCCAAATCTAGGGATGTCACCCTGGGCTATCAATTTATTAACCAATTTTTTTTAGGTTGAGAATATATTAATGACACCCTTTAATATCAAGAAATCACAATTAGATGATGATGTAAATAAGTTAAACTTTTAAAAAAGACAAGAATAATTTTGAACGATAAATCAGTTAAGTTTTATGAACCATGGCTCCATAGATTTGAAATCTCTAGACTCAAACAATCATGTGAACAGTGCTCTAAACAAATTAGCTTGTAAGGGTAACTATTGAAAATAAATAAATCCAACAGAATTAATGCCATTGATGGAGTTATTAATTTATTAATCAAATTTATTGTAGGTTGAAAATATATCAATGACACCCTTTAGTATTGAGAAATCACAATTAGATGCTAATGTAAGTAAGTTAAACTTCTAAAAAAGACAAGAATAATTTTGAACAAGAAACCTTAAATTCTAGTTTCATCATCTTCGACTTCTTTCTTTTCTAATCATTTTAACCTTAGCATGTAAGGGTAACATTGAAAATAAAATAAATATAACAAACTAAGACTGATGGTGTTAGTAATAAAGGGTTTGACTGATAAAATGAACAATTATGGGAATGATATTGATATTAGGTAGTAACTCAAGGGGAGGGATTGAAAATTTTATAAAGATTGGTTTCATGGTTGGGTTGGGCCGGGATTTTGCAATCCCAAGCTTAGCCCTATGTATTATAATCTAGGTCTATTCCTGCCCTAACCCTAATTCAGGGCCAATGATTAAAGAAAGATCCTAAGCTTTACATGACAAATGACTAATATTGATATTAGGTAGTAACTCAAGGATTGGCCTTGATTGGTTAAAGATTGGTTTCATGGTTGGGCCGGCTGTCCTTGCAATCCCAAGATTGGCCCTATGCCTTATAATCTAGGTCCTATACGTGGCCCTAACCTTGATTGACCTTATATTTGGCTTTGACCCTGATTGGCCCTATCCTTGTTCATGTTTGTAATTCATTGAAATCAACATTATGGACAAAATCATGATCAAAATTAGGGACAGGTTCGGACAGGCCCCACGAGCTAAAAAATAATCTCAGGCGTGCTGATCCTAGTAAGGTCTATAATATTTTGGCTCTAAATAGTTTTCAAGGCCAAAATCTTGAACCCAAGCCCTATTCGGACTCAGGTTGGGTTTAGGGCGGGTCAGGCGACACTTGCATCCGTTTTATTGGGATTGGATGAAAATATAACATGAAAAGGAAAAAAAGAAACAGATACGTCGAGTGGTCTATGAATCGTCAGATTGGCATCAAATTATCAAAAGGAACTTCCTGAATTTACAACAAATGCCCTTCGAACCCTGGTCCTATCGTTCAAAGTCTCTGTAGCAGATTAACCTCGTGACTTCTGAAGCAGTGAAAGCGAAGAAAAGGGGAGAGAGAGAGAGAGAGAGACGGGCAAGGCAGAAGAAGAAGCAGCAGCATTTCATTTCATGTCTGTCGTTTCCAACTCCCAATTACCAACAAACAAGTCGCACCGGTCGTCTTTTTTTGTCTTGGTGTGAGTAACCTGAACGATCACCACCAATTGCAGGTCACGTATCTTATCAAATTCAAGAGTCTCCTTCCTATAACCTCTGTATTGTTTATACCCTAGAATCAATCAACTCCATTTTGCTTCTGAAACCCCCAATTCTGATAATCTTTCCTTTTTCATTATACTCAAAAGACTTGTACGGAAGCATGCTCTGCTTGTTTATTTAGGTAAACAGACGCCAAGAAGCAGAGCATCAGTGCGTTCCCTTTGGAATTTGGAAAACCTTTTGGGCCCCATAATCTCCCTCTTTTCTGTGTTTGTTTTCCTTGAATAAAAAAGGATTCTTGGCTACAAGGTCGAAGTAGACGTTGGTGGGTTGCTCGTCAGACTCGACGCCGGTATTTATTTAAATCAGAACAGGGAAAGGTCTGAAGATTATTTTATTTTTATATTTTCTTCTTGTTGTTGTTTGGATTCTTTGTTCGATTTTATTTGAAGTTCGATTCATCTCGTGTTTGCAGTTCATTAGGGTTTCTGAGTCGTCGATGCTGCTTCAGTGATCGCTTTATCTTAAAAAGGTGTTGCAAGAAATCATTTCTTCATAGTTCTTATAGGGAGATAGAGGTCGAAGCAGATGCCGTTGACTGTCGTGCACGAACCGGAGGGATTGTCTAAGGTTATATTGACCGAGCCCAGCGGATCGACTGCCGATGTACTCTTCTTCCTATAACCTCGACTAGATCTTTTTGTTTTGTTGGTTCTTATATTAAGTGATAACATGCTCTGTTCGAATGCTAAATAGATAATACTGCAACGGTTTTCCCCCCCTTCATTTCTTTTGTTTAGGATGATGGGGATTGTAAGCTTCCAGTTATTTCTATATTTATATGATTTTATGATAAAGAACCAATTGTGATGTGCTGCCTGGAGAAAATAATCGTTAGAATGGGATTGGTAGAAATTCAGAGTCATGGGTATGCGATAGATTAGGAAAGGAGGGACCTTTTACTCTAAAAGTAGAACACTTAATTGCAGAAGGTGATAATATGAAGAGAACAGTGTTCTCAGCTTAATTGCTGGAAACGAAAAATTATTGAAAATTTTCTGGTTAGAAGGATGTTGATGCCGATCCAATTGATTGTTGGACCAGCATGATTGCAACAGCCATTTGACCCTCTCCAGGCCTTGATAAATGCTGGAGCCTTGTGGGCATGGCCTTGGTTGTTAAACCAATTGAGATTTATCAGATGAAACTTTGCTCCTGAAAATTTGCCTTGGTTCTTCCAGCTTCCCTGATTTCTTTTTAAAATGAAATTCTTGCAGAGGAGTTTTTGTGAGACCCTGAATAGTCATCCAATTGACACACCAGATAGGAGTTCCATATGTTGCAATTTTCCAATTAAAACCCCCCCTTTACAAGAAAATAGTTGTCAATGTCTGTCACAATCCCTTTACTGTTCAAAGTTTGTTCACCGCATCTTCGATATGCATAGGAAACAATTTGGAGAAGTTGCCTATTTGCTAAGCTGAGAAAAAGTCCATCTTTGTGAAACCAACTATTAGTTATTGATTTGTGTTTGGATATCAGCGATGGGGTGGATGCCATATATTGTCTTGTTGTTGAAGTTTCTCGAATCTCTTTTCCAATACCATGATGAGTTTCCTATTTGTTAGACAGACACTGTTTATCCTCAAACTCATATGTTGATTTTTCTAAAGTCTTTACACTTTCTAATTAAATGTGAAGTTGTTTAGACATGTATTAGTCATTTAGTCCTGCTGTAAATGATTCTGAGACCATCAAATGAAAAAGATTAGCTACAATGGGGACATGAATAGTTTGCATTTCATTTGACCAGGGGATCTGGATTATTGGGAAAACCTGCAGGCCAACTGAAAAGTTGTCTGTAATCTTACTTATTTTTTGGGTGTCCTCCTTAGACAATCAAAGAAACCCTCTTCTGATGCCAGTTTTGAACTGAAAATTGGAACTTGAACAAACAAATACGAAGGAAAGAGTCCTTGGTGAATTCCAGAGCTAAAACTGCCTTTAAATGTTATACAAATCACAGTTTATATGCTGTATAATCTGACATGATTTCCCACCTCTTCTAAAAACAATACATGTCTAGATTAATTTTCTAAAGATGATGAGGTTCTTAACTTTTACTTTTTGTTATTAATTATTCATTTATAAGTGAGATGATCCAATTTTAATTAAAATGGATGTAGGTGCTCCTGTATGGTGGGCAAGTTGTGTCCTGGAAGAATGAACGTAGGGAAGATATGCTCTTTATGAGCAGCAAGGTAAATCCATTCTGACAAAATGCATCTGCAATATTCTAATTTGATTAAATGTGTTATCTTCTTTTGGGCAATTGGATGGTTATCTACTATTGTTGAGATTTCTAAGGTGGTTTTTTTAACTTTGTACTGGAAATTATTGATTTCTTGATTTCTTATTGTAACAGTATGGTGGTATTATTTTTTTCTCAAGGTGTATTACTGCATTTTCACCATGGGTATTAATTACTTCGTGCAAATCTATCTTTTGGATGGGTCTCTGGAACAATCTGACATGATCCTTTCCTTTCTTTTTAAATTAGAATTTTTAACTCTTAATCGATTAGTTTTTATTTTATTTTTAACTCCTCCTTTGATCCGTTATATTTAGTGCTAACAAATTCAGGAGAGTAAATAGAAACCTCATTTTCTGCAATAGAATCCACATTATAAGTATAGACTCAGCTGTTTCAGGCTGCGAAGCTTCCTTTTTGATTTTGTGCTCTACTGAGTTATATGCTTTACTGAGTTATGTGCTGTTTTCTATTACATTCACATCCTTCAAGACTTCTTTATTTCCATTTTTCTATATTGTATGACACAAGTGCCTACCATAAATTGCCAGCATTTTGTTTTCCTGTCAAGAAGGGCATAGATTGCAGATATTTAGGGATAAGGTCTCCTGTCTGGCACACCTGGGAAGGAGTCTATTGGTAGGCATCCCAGTGGCCTTCCAATCTAGTGAAACGACTCTCATCATCCTTCCTTATCTCTCCTTTCTTTAACTTAATCGATGGATGCCTGCAGCTGCAGGTATCTGTATTTGATAACCCACAGCTTTCATTAGGATTTTGAGCAACCTGATTTTGCACCCTGCACTGAGTTCTGCTGCAGCTCTGATTACTGATGTCTCTCCAGCCATCTAGCTTAATTTTCAGGTCTAGTTCCATATTTTGAAGGTTTATGTATATCTAAAGTTTAAACTCCCATCAAGTTCTCGAGTGATTTTTTTGATTGAGAGGAGAAGAAAGGTTTAAGATTACATGAAATCAACACCATGCATCTGCTTGAAATTGGTCTCAATTAGCATAGAATTAGCTCTCAGATTGGAAAACTGAGATATTCTAGCATTTCATGCATGAATCAGTTGTATTGGGATCAAGTCATTGCCAATTCTGATCCGAGTCGGCCAGTTCAGCAATCCTATTCTTGAATTTTGAACCATCAATCTTCATGAGTTCTTCTGGTGAAGTTACACGCTTCCAGTTATCACCAGAGTTGCAGGGAGATTGATTTTCAATTTGCCATTTTTAGCTGGAGCCAGAGTTGAAGGGATCAATTGTGGGTAATAAGAGAGAGGGAGGGGATTTGGAGATGAAAGATCAGACATCTTAGAACATCTTCTCTAAAGATAACCCATTGGGTCAAATTTAGGTTGGCAGCTGGCAGATAACTTGAGAATCCAAACCTGGAAAATTTGTTTGCTTTTTATATTATTCCAGAGCAATAAATGGATCTGGATAGTGCTCCATGGTTTGTGTTACATTGTTTAACTCAAAGCCTGAAGCAGTTGTTATTGATTGACTACATCTATTTTAATTTCTAATTTGAAGAAATTTATCTGTATTGGCAATTAGTATAAGAGCTCATAATGTTAAACAGGCTGTTTGGAAACCACCGAAAGCTATCAGGGGAGGAATACCTGTCTGCTTTCCTCAGGTAGGTTTTGGAGTACTTTGAAGATCTGTTCAGCATCCTGGTTTAGTTTGACCTATTTAACAAGCCCTGTTGTTTTTTGCAGTTTGCTAATTTTGGAACCCTAGAACAGCATGGCTTTGCTAGGAACAGATTGTGGTCAATAGATAGTAGCCCCGCTCCTTTACCTCCGGCTAACAGCCAGTCTTGCGTGGATCTCATTTTGAAGTCCACAGAAGAGGATTTGAAGACATGGCCCCGCAGGTATAGCTACTGCTCATTTGGATTGGTTGAAATTCATGTTGGATAATTAAGGAGTTTCTTAAACCTGTTTACCTCTTAAGTCCAATTTATTTTGTAGTTTTGAATTGCGGCTTCGTATTTCACTTGGTGCTGGCAAGCTTACTTTGATTCCTCGAGTGAGGAATACTGACAACAAGGCATTCTCCTTTACGTTTGCTCTGCGTAATTACTTATCTGTCTCAGATATCAGGTTTGTCCAGTTTCCGACAGCTTATTGCATCCAGCCAGAGATGATTTATGATTGAATTCGTTGTCTCCTCTGGTTTACTGTTGTTCAAAGGCCCTCTGTCCATTTTACATGTTATCTACTTTCTCTCTAGCCTCTTAATTCCTCCATTGGTGAGTTGTATGGTTTGGTCAGTTTAAATTCATTAGTTATGCAAAATATTTCTCTGTTATCCATTGGAGAGAGATTATGATGCAGTTTGATTTGCAGTGAAGTGCGTGTTGAGGACCTGGAGACACTTGACTACTTTGATAACCTGAAGGGGAGAGAGAGGTTCACAGAACAGGCTGATGCAATTACTTTTGATGATGAAGTACTACTTTCCTTCTTTTTCCTTTGCTGTCTGGGCATATTACTTTGTGGGTGGTGGACAAGCTAGGACTAAACATGTGAACAAAACTTAGTGAGGGGGAAAAATGGTTTTAGAACTGGAATTCATTTTATAAGGGTCATACTTTGGATTATCAGTTCTCTTGAAATATAGATGTCTTTACAGTCTGTTTGTAAGACAAAAAAAAGTGTAGGAAAAATAAACATGTGGGGCCCACTTGCAGTGGAGTGGGAGCAGAGGAAAGCAAAGAAAAGGGCTTTGTGGAAAAGTTGAAAATGCGGGTCACACTTTTATCATTTCCTTCTCTTCCATACAAAATCCCATTAAAAATGTAGAACTTTAAATGAGATGGGGTGGGAAAAGTGGGATGCCATGTGTTTAAAGAAGTTTGTTTGCTCAGTTTTCCACCCCATTGAACCAAACATACCATGCTTTGGGATTTTATGAAAAAGATTACTTTTTTCTACTTGTTTTTCCACCCTCTCCAAGTTCTTCAAACAAACAGTGCCATAGTTTCTTGATTGATTGATGAATATGTTTTTTATTGGCAGGTAGACAGAGTGTATTTGAGCACACCAACAAAGATTGCTATCATAGACCATGACAAGAAAAGGACCCTTGTGCTGAGGAAGGAAGGCCTACCAGATGCTGGTGAAAACCTATATCATGCTTTCTACATTTCTACATTTCTACATTTCTACATATCTACATTCACTGGTTGAAAACTTAATGAGCAGATTATGCAGTAGTATATCCTGACATATTATTACATTACTTGCAGTTGTATGGAACCCATGGGACAAAAAGTCTAAAGCTTTGCCAGACTTTGGGGATGAAGACTACAAAAGAATGTTGTGTGTGGATTCAGCAGTTGTTGAGAACTCAATTGTCTTGAAACCATCCGAAGAATGGACTGGCCGTCAGGAGCTCTCAGTTGTCTCATCAAGTTATTACAGTGGGCAGTTGGATCCTAGTAAGGTTCTTTCTGGTTTACGCTGATCTTCTAGGGTTCACTGATGCTTCCCTGTAATATATACCAATTCTCTTATTTGATGCACAATGTATATGCTATTGCTTTTTCTGTATTATTTTTCATTGTAGTAGGATTCTGAAATCTGGTTTAAATAGTTAAACCTGTCAATTTGTAATATTGAACCTAGCTCTCTAGATTTAAGCAACAGAGAGTTTCCTTGGGGGTGTCAACCTGTCTGAGAAGTGATTGAAATTTGAAACATTGAATCATGTAATATCCAATTAGATTGCCATCAAGCAAAGCTGCTTTTTTTCCGTAAATTCAGTGCTGAAAACTATTTTGAGGAGTTCTAAAATAAAAATGGTTTTATGAATTACATCCTTCAAATGGAAGGAGAAAGATAAACAGATGTGCTAGCCTACCTTGCCTAGCAATTCAAAGATTTGGTTTTTTCTCATTTGAAAAGTACAATAGAATATGTAATAAAAATCGATTTTCTAATTGAGCTTTGCATTCCCAGAATCAATTGATCTGTTCATGGTTTTTAGAAGGTGGAAATTTGAGGCAATAAGAAGAATTTTTTATGAGTTTTAATTTATATTTCAAAAATCATTTCAAATGAGAACCGGCTCAGGAATAGGTTTTTGAGTGGTTTACTAAATCGCTCCGATTCAACACAGTAATTGACAGTAATTGAGAACCGGCTCAGGAATAGGTTTGATTTCGACATTTCGTACGTTGGTCAAAATCGCCGATCCGATTCTCGAATGCCTTTCTGGTTCTGGGTGAAAATTCCCGATTTCTGATAGCTTGGCCACAATTTTAGGGTTTTGCAAGTCTTGCTGATTGCGATACAGGGTTTTATGCCTTTGAAGAACTGGGGATTGCAGGGGATCCTTGAATTGTGCTAGTTCAGGCAGAAAGACAATTGATTGAAAATTATCGTTGAGATTGATGGAGGGAAAACGCAAACGGAGAAGAGGAAAGCAACGAGGTACCGAGAAAAGCAGTGGTAGCTGTAGCCACACCACCAACACCACGACGAAGCACAGTGACCTCAAGGATCCCTGCATCCCTAACCAAACTCATACTCGTCAACCAAAGCGCTGCAAAACTGATCCGCTTGAAAACTCCATCTCCGCCGCCCCCAAATCCAATTTTCTTCACAAGGTCTGTATCTCTGTTTTACTTCTATTTTCATGTTTGTTCTAGTCACTGAACTAAACTAATGCGAGAGGTTGGTGTTGTTATTATATAGATGCGAGCTAGGTTGTCTGGAGGCCATTTCAGGATGTTAAATGAGAAATTGTATACTTGCAGGTACTTAATACTCACGCACTATTTCTCATCCTTCTGTTCTACGCTTGCATTGATTGTTCTAGTCTCCTTGCCCTCTTTAAATTGGTTGTTTTTTTCTTCCAAATTACTGATTGTGTATGTCTTCCCTTTTCAGCGGAGGCGAGGCTTTCAACTTCTTCAAGGAAGACCCGTCACTCTTTGAAATGGTATGGTTGTTGTTCAATTCCGTCCGTCTTCGTCGTTATGATTTTCTTGTTTTCCATATTCAGTTTTCTTGAAATTTGATGCTTATGCTTGAATTTGATGAAAAATAAACTACTGTTGATGTTCAAAGCATGCATCTTTATGTAAGCAGTAGATGTGAACTATGGAGAATTCGAAGACATACTCCACATCTGAATCACATTCTCTCTCCACCGCTAGAAAGACCTCCGAACTCTCCATGCCAAAGACTTAATAGTAAAATCAATAAATATAGTCTATATAGTGTGCATTCTTTCGACTCTTATCTAATGTTGAAGGTTGATTTCTGTGGCTTTGAGTATGGGAATCATGATATGCTGCAAGAATTTATTTTTCCAATCCAGAATCATACTGATGTCCAAAGGCCTGCAGTTTTGAAATCACTGATCTACTCTTGATGCCTTTGTATCTTAATCCCAGGTCATTACCTTTCTTGCCTTTCTCTGCCTATGTCACCTGCCAGTTCATGGCACAATGCTCTCTTTTTTCAGTTTCACTTGATAAAAAGGGGTTGGCAGTTTTAGTTGATTCTCAGTAGTGTTTGATTTTATCTTCATATTAGACTGATGTTTGAAATGTGAACCCTTCAATAATCTTCATTTTCATTACTAAGAAATTGGATTACTTGTATGAAGTTTTCTTTTCTGATCAGTATCATGCAGGATATCAAGAACAAATGTCACATTGGCCAGAGCTGCCAGTTAATATAATCACCGAATGGATTAAGAACCAGAGTCCCTCTTTGAAGGTGGCAGATTTTGGCTGTGGTGAGGACTTTATGACACTCTTGCTTCTTCCCTGCTGCCCCCCTTTTTCTTTTTCCAATCTTTTGGTTATGTTGGCTGACTCTGTGATACTCTAGGGGATGCACGCCTTGCCAAAAATGTGAAGAATAAAGTTTTCTCTTTTGATCTCGTCTCAAGTGATCCTTCAGTAATTGCCTGTGACATGTCAAATGTATGTGTTTTGACTTGGAATAGCATCCAGTTCTATGTTTACTTAGATTATCAATATTCAATAGACTCTCATGTTAATACTCACATCTCTGACTCTTGACTACCCCTAGATACGTATGTTTGTTTAATTGTTGACCAAGGACTTTGTTGGGGGCTATTGTTTAATAGTGACAGTTAAACGTTCTATAGACTATTTCTTTTTGTTTATAAAACATGTGATCCATTGATGATTATGTACTAGCTGTATGGGCAAATTCGCCACTTCCCTGAAAGAAAAGGGAACATCTAATAGTCATAGTTGTCAACATGCTGTAAAGCTTGAGCTTCGTTGGCTTGCAGCTCTCTCTCGCTCTCCTTCTCTCTCCTTCTCTCTCCTCTCCTCTCTTCTCTTCTTCTTATCAGTCTACTTCTCCATCTTGCTGTGTCTGATTCTTCTCAGGTTTCCCTTTTCCCCCTATCTTCTTTATCCTTCTTACTCCTTTATTTTTGTCTACCATTACTTGGTTTTCATTGACTTCTCTTTTTTGAATTTTATTTTTCACCCTACTATTGTCATATTGTGTATTCACCTCATTCTGATTGAAAATGCCAAAGATGGCAACTTTTAGTTCTTTAATTCCCATGGCCATGTCATAACCTACAAGGCCTTCACTAGTATGGATGGGTGCATTTTATAACTGTTTGAAACCACCTTCTATTCTTTCTCTTTTTGTAATTTTATAGTTTCCTGTACCACCCTTCATAATTTGCAAGTGAGAAAGGACATTATTGAGACACATTTACAGCTACATGATTTTACGGTGCCCTAGACCTGTAGGTTTTAGATCTTTTGAAAAAATTTTAGGCTCTGATGATTTTCATTCTCCGTGCTGTCACCACTACTGACTATCTGATTATTTAGGTTAGAACCATTCATAGTGTTTTAGAATGCTGAGTTTTAAAACAAACTGGAGCTAAGCAAGATGGCCAGAAAGCAATTTGGATAACTAGGAGGGGAAATGAGGGAATGATTTAGATTGATGATGTAGGATAACCCAGAGGTGCAATTCTCTTTATCTTGGTTCAATCATCCACTTGGAGAAACTGAAGACTGTGTTGCTCAAAGAATTGGAGCAGGTTGTAGGAAACAATGAGACAGTTAATGGTGGAATGTGATTAATCTTGTTAAATGGCTTTAAACCAACCATGTTTCCTGGCAAAATACAAAGAAATTAAGAAGGGAACACACTATTTAATGATTTTTGTTGAGTCACGTAGCAAATCAATTTAAGTGACTTGGGAACTTTGTTAGACTAAACTTTGCCGCACTACAACGGTCGCATGTTGGCTGTGTTACTTAGAATCATGCTGGATTCAATACAGCAGAATTTCACTGGGTGACTATAAGGCCACCTCTTTGGCCTTGGTTTGAGTTAAAAAGGGTTTGAACTTTTGATAGGTATATTAATAGGGAAAAGTCCAACACCTTGTGAACATACAGTTCAAGTGGTGTGAGGAAGTGGACAGCCACAAGGTCAGTCCAGATGGATTCTCATTTGATAGATTGATTGGAACAACATTATTTTTCATTATAGCTGGAATTCTAATAGTTTGCCAGGCAAAAAAATTTGGTTGAGCCTCCTAAGTGTTATGATGTGGTAGCCATATTCTTACTCGTAAAGTTTGAGAATAATATAATTAATGCTTCTGTACTGGGGATAGCCTTTTGTTCAAGCCCTCTTGGTTGTTATTTCTCAGTTTTCTCTGTTAGTGTAGGAGATTCCTGTTTTCTGATTTATGCTTGTTCTTCAATCTCTTTTTCTCTCTAGATTTTACAAGAAATAGAAGATTTTATATATATCAAAGCATACAGCATATTTTGAACAATGAAGTGTATGGGTTGATCGGAGTCAATGTCATTAGTATTATATTTAATTCCATTTGGACAACATATTTCTCAATATACCATTGACTGGAGGCACTGTCCAATCATGAAGACATGAATAGCTATTATGTTTGTTTAGATTTTCCACTAACATGAAGTTGTACATATTACCTTGCAGGTTCCCCTTGGTTCGTCCTCGGTGGATGTTGCTGTTTTCTGTCTCTCACTCATGGGGACTAATTTCCCAAGTTACCTACAGGAAGCACATAGAGTTCTTAAGCCATGGTTTGCATAAGAATAATTCCTGCTAGACACTGTTCCGGTTACACCTTTTATTGGTACTGAACTGATTTTCAACACCGTGCAGTGGCTGGCTCTTGATAGCAGAAGTGAAAAGCAGGCTTGATCCAAATACTGGAGGAGCTGATCCAAATAGTTTTTCGAAGGCAATCTGTGAACTTGGGTTTAATCTAACTTCTAAGGTAACTCAGGCTCCTGTACGATGTAGAAAATAAGAAAAGATAAAGTAGTACAAAACAGAAGTGGATATATTTTTTTGTTGTACTGACTGAATCATGTCATATGCAGGATTTCTCAAATAAGATGTTTGTTTTGTTTTTCTTCAAGAAAAAGGTTCAGTAGCTTCATCTGCTTGAATCTTTGAATGAAAATAATTTCAGGTTTACCCATTATGGAAGGGTATATGCAGTCAGTAATTCATTAAATTGAATTTTCTTTTCTATCATTTTCTGCAGGAGAAACCATGTCAAGGGAAGGAAATCGAATGGCCTGAACTGAAGCCCTGTCTGTACAAGCGTCGGTGACTCTGGTTCTGTGGACTTTTCTTGCTCCAGGTTGTTGATCAAATCAGTGAAATTGGGACTGATCAAACCTGATTCTAATATAAATTGGTGGTCTTCTCTTTCCTTTTATTTTTTTAATTTTTTAATGCATCTTTCATTCACAAGAATTAGGTGAATTGATGGTTAATACACCGACTTGATTGAAATTAATGTGACTAACCTTGGAGGATTTCAGAGTCAATTAGTGTGACCCACTAGACCAACCAACCGACATTGCTGCCAACAAATAAAGCATTTATGTGCTGAAACGAAAAGGAAAGACTTCTTTCTTTAGCCCAACAAAAATCTAATTGCAACAATTACAACTTCCACAGAAAGAGAGGACGATGGGGTCAGAGACCAATAAAGCTCTCCTGAGAAGTAAATTCTGGTAAGCACAAAGCTGGCCCAGATGAACCTTAGATAAAAAAAAAAAAAAAAATCTTAAATTAGTAGTTTTTTTTTTCTTGGGTAAAAGCAGCATTTATTAATTACGGGAGAATCCCCTATTACAACTTAATCATAATAGATCAAACGTTAAAGACCAGCGTATATTAGGGGGGATGGGAAGGAGGTAGTTAGGAATGCTTCTTGTGTAAGGGACTTTCCTTTGCTAAAACATCAGCTAACATATTAGTTTCTCGATAAATGTATCGAAAAGTGATAGAATCAAATGAGTGCTTAAGGTTTGTGATGTCCAATAATGATGGTGAATAGCTTCTATGGTGCTTTTGGTGGATTGTGCTGCAATATGTAGAAAAGAGCCTGATTGTCGGTTTTCACTTCAATGTTGGACAAGCTAAAATCACGGGTCCACTACAACTCTTGACGCACTGGTAAAGCTTTCATTATGGTAGGTAAAACCCAAACACCAATTTTGTTTTTTCATAGATCCTTGTGAATTATATTATTCATTTTATCTTAAAGATAAAATCAAGAGGAAGTCAAAGTCAAATATCTTCATCATCAAGGGCAAAGTCCCATTGTACATTTAAATAATTACAAGAATGTAGTGGAGCCGTGGAGGTACTTATAAGCATATTTAGTAAATACGCATATTAATTGTTGTATTAATATACGTATTAAAACTTAATTTTTTTGTATATGAAACATATATTTAATATCGTACCCAACTTTTAAATGTAGCTGTATTGATTTCATTATTAATTGCCATGGTGTACTAATTTATTTTTTTAGAAAAAAATAATAGAAAATAAAAACTCAAAATACAACTTATTCCCATTGTTTTCTTTTTCCCTTATTCTATTTTTCCTTCGCTAACAAGTGATGACTCCCAAAACCCATAACTTGCTTATCATTAATAATCGTATTTGTCGGAAGTAATTTACTTTCTCTTTCATAAACTATTTATATAGTGTCTTGGATTTTCATTTTATATCATAGATACTTCTTTTAGGATGTCAAGATAAATTAGAAATGATTCAAACATGAAAATCAATATTGACCTCTAAATAGCACAGAACAATAATACAATACGTAATGTTTTTTTTTTTGTTGCCAACCCTGGTTTCCAAGGCTTTGCCCTGACTAATCCGTGTTCGATCCGGATCACACACATGGCTGTGGTGGGTAAGTCTCCCAGCGAGAATTTTTTGCATCCACAAGGTTTTGATACTGGAATCTTACTTAAGCGGACCAAGCTGCTTACCACTTGGACCAACCCCCGTTGATCACACAATACGTATTTTAAACACATTTTAACTTACTGATATTATTTCCTAAATCAGAAATTCCTATAGTATTGGAATAGCAAAACCCAACAGATTGAACAATGTGAGTGATAAATTAGACTTGAAAGAGATGACTCTCTTTCTTTTTCAAATTCTGAATTAATTGAAAAAGATCAATTTACTATTGATTTGTAAAAGGACAAAATTCCATCTATTTTTACTCCTGTATTTATCCAAATTAATTGTATTAAAATATATATATTATACACATAATGGATTATTGCTTTACAGGAGTTATTGAGTCGATTTATTGAAAATATACATTTGTCATATAATCTTATTAATTGCCATATATGTATTATTGGGGTGAAGTCTGAATCCTTCTAGAGACCTTGAAGATCTAAACCCTCCTTTCCACGTGTACCACTTGATCTGAAAAACATGAGTCACGTGGGAAGCAGAAAATGACATGGAGCCCACTAGCTAGAATCAAAGTATGGGCTCACCAAGCAAGAACACAAAAATATCAGGATATAAAGTTTTTGGCTTTTAGCATTTCTATAATCACCCTAACCTGCAATCATGATATTATATATTTTCTTATACGTTAACCCAAAATAGTTATCTTATTATCACCGCCTGATCATTGATCACAGATTCACATCACACTAGGGGTACTACCGTACAAGACAAGTATAGAGAACTCAATCATCCGACGGCTTCTTCTGGTCCCACTCCGATAATGCAAAACTAATAACATATACCCAGTGGGTCCCACCTTTCTCTTCATCAGCCCTTGGATGGCAAGGAGTGAGAAGTAGAGAGAGAGAGAGAGAAATATTTGCAGAGAGAGTGAAGAAGGAGAAGGAGAAGGAGAAGGTGAGTGTAGTGTGTGAGAGAATCCGTGAAGGGATTTGGATTTGGATTTCTGTGGAAGTGGGTTGTTGACCCCCAGATTTTGAGGGTTCAGTTTGCATGTGCACTGGAATAGTTTTATTTTTTTGGGTTCTCAGAGTGTTTAGTTTCTCTTGTAAGTAATTTCTGAAATGGTATCGAAAGTCTTCCTCTATTGCTTCCTTTATCCCTTTCGTTTCTTTCTTGGAAGGAAGAAATATTGTTTATTCTACACTTATTGACAAAAACCTGTGCTTTCAATGACTTTGTCTGCAGATGGAAACATAAGAATAAAATAACAACTTGGATCCACTCTACCCAACAGACTTACAGATCCTGGATATAGAGTTATAGACTATAGTTGAGATTTGGTGAAGGTTTTCGGTGTTTGTTAAGTTAAAGTTTTCTTGATTAGTTCTCCTACTTTCGCTTTCTCTTCTTCTTGTAATCTGTTGCATTCCAGGGAATTTTGTTCTGTCCCGTTCCCAATGAAAGCTTCATCCCTCTGCTTCTGAGAGCTTGTTGGGTTTCGGATTTGTTCTCCTCGTTTTCCCCGGAATGGTGGGGTCTTGGGTTTCGAGTTAGTTGATTATTTTGGATCTCCATTCCTGCTTCTTGAGAGTTGAGAGTCAGTTTTGTATTGGAAAAGCGACCATGCGAGGAGTGAAGATTATGTATTTATAGTTGTTCTCTGCTTCACTTCAACTTCAGCTTATCTGAGTAAATAGGTCTTCGTTTACTATAAATGGGTGATGGGTACAAGGGTTCGTTGCTAGATTGACGGCAGATCCTTTACAATTTTAGTAAGATGGAATCTAGTAATGCCTTCTACTCAGTCGACGAGTTTCGTTTGGATGCTAAGTGGCTGATCGATCCTAAACATCTTTTCGTTGGACCGAGAATTGGAGAGGGAGCCCATGCCAAAGTATACGAAGGAAAGTAAGTCAGAAATGGTTCTTCGCTTCTTCTGTAAATTGTGATCTTCTACTGGCGTTAGTGAGCTCGTCTTAACTTCACAAGTTGATCTTTTGTTTTGTTCAAATCTTTCCGGAGTAACCCGGTGTCGTTTTCTTCTGTTATTTTTATTTTGATTGACATCAGCTTTGTTAATCTTGAAAATCCTGCTTTAGTTTTGTTTGAGCATTTGGAAATCATACTTGTTCAGATCAGGAATTCCATTGTGGGAATTTGCTTGGAGTAGGAAAAGTTGCGGTCTCTTCAACTAGAATCTCCCCAGGTTTTCTGCTAGGCATCCTTTAATCTCTGAAATCCTTTCCTGATCCTCCGATTGCTTCACTCTTATGGTTTTTGAGTTACTTCACATGGTTGGGCATCAATATGATCAAAATTTTGCTTTCTTTTATTGATTAATCATTTCAGGCGAAATTTATATTTGAGGCGTTTCTTATTATCACAATTGACTTGCTTAATTTTGTTTTTATTTGTATTACAGTTTGCTTATTAACTTTTTCTTCCTATGCAGGTATAAGAACCAGAATGTTGCTATTAAAATTGTCCACAGAGGGGAGACCCCTGAGGAGATTGCTAAGAGGGAAGGTCGGTTTGCAAGAGAGGTTGCTATGTTGTCCAAAGTTCAGCACAAAAACTTAGTTAAGGTGGTTTTTAACTCCTTTGTCAAATGGATATCAGCATTTTTTTGTAGTTACTCTACAGTAGTTTGTTCCCTTGCTAGTGTAATTTTTGTGTCTTATAAATTTTAATTCTTGAAACTGGGACCTTCAAACCAGCTGGCATTGACAGTGCTAATTGTTATCAACAGTTTATTGGGGCTTGCAAGGAGCCTGTTATGGTGGTCGTAACTGAGCTTTTGCTGGGAGGTTCGTTGCGTAAATACTTGCTGAATATGCGGCCTAGGTGCTTGGATACACATGTGGCAGTTGGTTTTGCACTTGATATTGCTCGGGCAATGGAGTGCTTGCACTTACATGGAATCATCCACCGCGATCTTAAGCCTGGTAAGTTTTCATTGCTACTGGTATCTTGTTATAATATGTTAATGGTATCTCATAGGTTACACAGGATCTTCTCCTGTGAAGTATAGGATAGTTTTGTTTCTATCTCCAGCTGATCTCAATATTATTATCTGTAACCTTTTCTTGTTTTCTTAATATATATTAGACTCTTTGTCTCAGACGAGACACAAGAGGAAGAGAAATTCTTTTACTCACAAGCTCTTCACAGTATAATGATTTATAGGGTCTACCCGTGCTACAGTGATTAGTTGGCATTCTCCATCCGCAGTTACATGTGTTTAAAGTTTAAACAAACTGTAGTGGACCTTGGTTACTTCTTTTGTTTGAGTAGCAGATATTGATTTAACTTGATTCCACTGAAAAAATTGGAAACACAAGAAAGAATACACATATATGATGACTGTGAGATAAATGATCATGGTTGGTTGGAGGAGACCCTTTGAACTTCAACTGAAGTACATTGGCATTCTCAGTTTTCACGAATCTGCTCCCAACCAACAATTTTTAATCGTTTTTCCTGATTTATTGAATATGCTTGTCAATAATTTTGCTCAGGAGAAAATGTTTGTTGTTAAGTTTTGTTAAGGGTTAAGAGATCTCATCTATTCCGATTGTAACTGCAAAACAGATTATTGAACAGAGATAGAGAGAAAAAGAAGTAATATTAAGGGAGAAAAGAGGAGATTAATTAGGTTCAGAATCCCCAGTTGATCTCACAATATATCTTTGAGATATCAAAACTCCTCCCTGTAGAACTTAGAGAATGAATTTACCACTGAGACTGACTTCATAACTATATGGGCCCACAGATAGAGGCCCATGCAGTGTAATAAACCTCATTCTTCCAACCGTCAAAATGGGGGTTTCAGATCAGAAGAGATAGCTGACAGCTGGAGTCTTCAAAATAGCTCTCTTGTAGCTAATTTCCTTTAGTAAAGAAGCTAACCTTCCTTTAAAGGTTGTTGTTGGTCTAATTTTCAAAATTGAAACGCAATTCTTTCCTTCTGCTATTGTTTCCAATTGTTGATAGTTAGGAGCAATCTGATTTGGTTAACTAACGTAAGTTTTTTTTCCCCCATGGCCTTTGTCATGTGGAGTTAAACAATCATGCGAATTTGGTTTGTTCATTGGTGCCTACGTGCCAGGGTGTCCTTGTCTATTGATTTTGTAGTGCTCTTTTTTTTTTTTTTCCTTCAATTTTTTCTTGAGGAAGCCTTTTAAATAAATCTTAAAAATGCCTAATTGATGACTTTGTACATATGCTTTGCTTCATAAAATAGATTACAATGGGTAGTTGAGTTTTCTTTCTTCTTGTCTACATGCTAGGTGCATTGGCTATTGAATTTTTTTTTTTTTTTTTGAAAAGCTTTTAAGTAAATATTGAAGTGCTTATTTGATAACTTATCTATATTCCCTTACAAAAAATAGATTATAGTCAGTAATTGAGTTTTGTTCATGGTTTGAGATCTCAGTCTCGACCTAGATCTTGGCCAGCAAAAAAACCAAGATTTGTGAGATCTTGGTCTTGACCCAGATCTCAACTAACCAAAAAACTGAGATCTTGTGAGATCTCGGCCAAGATTTGGTATTTTTTCAAGGCTCAACTCAAGTGAACTCGAGGGCCCATCTTGGTCCAGTTTTAGGGCTCATTTTGGTGGGAACCGGGTATTTTAGCATATTCTAAGTCTTCTTCTAAACACAGTGGTGGTCTTAGATTTGTGAGAAAACAAGCGTATGCATGAGTTTTAACTTGACCGTAACTTTGAAACCAATATGCTGAAGGAATGAATAAGTAAACTTATAAAACATGAGATACACAAGCATTACTTGATATAAATGAAAGCATAAAGGTTTAAAGTCAAATAATACATCAAACATGTTCAGTTGTTCACGATTCCACATAACCACACTGGTGTACTAATACCACGAGAGTGCAAGAGTAAAATCATTAAATCAATGAACAATAAATTAAAAAGGGTATTTGAGTTTAAAATGACACTTTTGATTATGTAAAATGACATTTTGCATGTAATCCAAAGCGAAACACCTAGCGTAGAACATAGTTTTTGGGGGAAAAAATGAAATTTGGGGGGAACACTCGCCTTGTTTGAAGATTGGCTTCAAAATCACTAGATCCTTGTTGATTAGTTGTTGTAGATGAGTTAAATGGAGTATTGAAGAGGAGATTCCAGCATGTTTCCGGAGAGAAATCTGGCCAAAAGATGAAAACCCGCAAGGTGGCCAGAGGTCGAGTTGAGAGGGGAGATAGTCATCTTGTCTTGGCTTGACGAGATGTCGTATTAACAAGACCTGTTGGACCAAGATCTCGGCTGGGATTTACAACTTCCCAGATTTTGCTGTAGGTTTGGCCTTGAGGTATCACAAAACTGATATCTCGGCCAGAGACCTTGGTAAGATCTCGTGAGATGTCAAACCATGGTTTTGTTGAGCCATATCAGATATGTATCCATGTCCTGAATGTCAAGTACTGCTGCCATAGTGGTTAAGTAAAATTTTAAGTATTTGGAAATCTTTGCTTGTTACCCACTGTTGAGAATTCAACTCTGTAATTATATGGATACTCCAGTCAACGTCCTGAGTTTCTGTGAAGTTCCAATGCAAGGTACGGAGCCATCGAGTTTGATTGAAGTATGCACTTGTGTTGTTAGCAACTAAAGACACATCCAGAGTTTTCTTATGTGTCGGTTGTCTAGGTGAAAGTTTCGAAATTGATTGTTGTATTTATGTACAAGATGTTTGCATCATTTAGCTGCCTCTATCCAATGGCTGGCTTCCAGGGTTACAAAATTTTGTTTGCATCTCAGTTAACAGTTTGATAAAAGGTACCCAATGTATGAGTTTCCTGCCACTGCAGGGTCTGGAGGGTCATAATGCATCCATACCTCAGCTTTCATTGCAAGGCTCTTTTCAGGCTCCAAGCTATGACCTCTTAGTCACAATGGGGGAACCTTGCAGTACATAGTAATTAATTTTCTCAGTGCAGAGGCTTTTTGCTTGATGTGACTACTATTTCACTGTTGCCGCATGAGCCAGCCTTGAGTAGGAAAAAATTTAAAGGTTTGTGTTCTTTTGGTCTCGTGGATTAATATCTGGTTTAGTTGAAGCTTCATGGGAATTCAGTTGACAAGATTCTTCCATCATTTGACTTGGTCACTGGAATTAAGGGAGGTCCTTTTACTGTTGGGATGCATGGAAGTGGCTGAAGCAGATAAATGGAGAGTATATTGAGTGAAAGATGAAATTTTCTAATAAGAGGCCCGGATGATCATGCACCATGGATGTGCTGGGTTCAGTATAAGAGTAAGGCTTGCCATGAAGAGCTACAGTTCTGATCAAATTCAGATCCTCACTGTCATAGATTTGTACTTCATCCATGCTAGTGTTCTGATGCAAATCCTAAGTGCTACAGGTTGCTATGGACCTGGTGATCTGTTCTACCAAGTGGGGGAGTGCCCTAAGTTGAGTTGCATATCCCATATAGGATTTGTTGCTAAAGGTTGCTATGGACCTGTTGATCTGTTCACCCAAGTGGGTGGAGTGCCCTAGATGAGTTTGCATATCCCATATAGAAAATTCTGTTGGCCTGTTTTGTCTAGGTGGTTTCAAATGATTTGAGAGGTTTTGTTGACTGTTCAAACCTTTCAACCAAGGACCTAATCACCAGAACAGATTGAGAGCTAAGCTCAGTTATATGACTTCTTTTTGGTTGAAAATCATGGTTTTGGTATGATGTGCTGCATGTCTGGGTTCTCATTAGCAGGCCTTTATCACACCTTTACTCCTGTGGTCGGTGTATTATAAAAATTTCCATTGTTAACCCCAAGAGATTGGCTCAGCTGGCAAAGACCCACACCTCATAAGCTGGGGCTTCGCCCCTATATATAAGTTATCCTCCTCCCCCATATATACAATTTAGAGTTCAAAAAAAAATTTCAATTGTTGAAAACCTGTCAGTTCTTTAGACATAAATTGTGTTTAGGAACTGAATTAATCATTTACTACACACAGATGCTGTGCCCTGGGTTGGGTTTGAAGGACCATGGCATATATTTGGCTTGACATTGTGAACTAACTATATTAAATGTTTGAGTGTATCTAAGTCTAAAGTTTATATGAAGTAACCTTTTTTATTTGATGATTCCTTATCTATAAGGATTTATGATGTGCCAGACTTTTAAAGGGAGAAAGCTTTTCTGTGAAGAACCTTCTCATGGAAAGGGTAGGTTAGACTTCAAGCTACTGTTAACTTGCAACTGATTAAAGGTATTATCAATTTATCATTTTCATTCTCCTATTGAAGTGAATTGAAATCCCCATGTAACTGCTGGACTGGATTAAGTATGGTACATTAAATTTTATTGGGGCTTCCCACTAGGACAGGATTGCCATGTGAGGATTATGCATGAGTATTGTTTCTAATGGAATCCTAGGTATAGAACCTTGTTTGGGATTGCTGTGATGCTGTCGGTCCAGAAGTATACTAGACGACCCTGGTAATGAATTTCGTAATAAAGCTGTAGATATGCTGAAGTTCTCAACCCAAAAAAATAATAATAATAAAACCACTGTAGATATGGATCTTTTTCAGAAGGGACAGATAAAACCAAGGATGGAATTGGTATTCAACTTGAAGGAGAAATTTGAATATGGAACATGATAGGAGGGGCTCAAAAAGAAGGAATTTTTGGGAGGAGAGCCTTGTGTAAATAACAAACGTTTGGGACTTAATGGGAAGCTTCAAACCCTGATTACCATTTCCTAAGGACTCCTATAGTACTAAAGGTAGATGTTAGCCTGGTTTGAAAGATAAATCTCATTTGTGTCTTGTGACTACTAGTCAACTTCAGATTTTAGGTGATGGACCACAACTTAGAATTCTGCTAATTCCAATTGATCAACTCCCGAATAACTAGCAGAAAAATAATTTCTGGTGGCTGAAACTCAAATCTGGTGAACTGAAAAAACATACTGAACTCGGTTTCCAACTTACTGGAGGAAAGGTTAATGGGATAGAATACTAGGGGTTGGACTGCCAACAATGCAAGAGCGTATGCCCAAGGTATATGGAAGAATGGAGTAGGGTGATGGAGATTTGAGTCCATAAAATGATACTCTTGTTATCAGACAATGATGACAAAGCATGATAACATTATTGCTGAATAATTGAAACAGAAGGATGCAAATGCAGGAAGTATATGAGGAAATTCAAAGAAATTTGTATGGGCATGCAAGGTAGTAAACAGACCTGAGGGAAGGTGGACTGGTTTGATGGTGGGTATACAAGAAGAAAGAAAGATGACATGTCAATGCCCTGAGCCATGGTAACAGCACTATGGGTTTCAATTCTTTCATCTAATAGTGCCCATGATATCATACTAATGAGAACAGAGACTCCTATAAAGATCATAAAGTAGCAACTTTGGTAAACTAGGTAACTGTCTCAACTCAGGAAATCAATCTCATATCTTATTGTACTTCCTATAGAGATAAAAATAAATAAAACCTCTAAATTTCCCAGTAGAACAGAACTAAGTTTAGACCTGATTCATCACTCTCTAGGCTTTTGGGTGGGTTTTGGGTCAGTCTACAGAAATGCTGCTGCATCTAGTGTCAATATCCTTTTTGATAGGCTGGTAGCACAGAAGTGCTAAATGCATGAAATAGTTACCAATCTAGTGAACAGACATGTGCATAGCGATTGTTCTACTACTATGTATGCTACACAGAGAACTCAGGAGAATCTGCAGAGGTGTCAGTTTCCTCTATTTTTGCAGTTAGTGTCATCTTCAATGATCTAGATTTTAGGCAGGAAAGGTTTAATTATTAATGCTCTCCAAAACTGATTCCTAATTGCATCTACTGTGTCTCTGTGCGTGTGTGCGTGGGCATGTGTGCTCTGATTCGTGTGGAAGCAATATGTTTGACATTGACATATTTGTTATTTCTGGGTGGACGTAATTCGTGTGTGTGTGTGTGTTCGCTTTAATTCGAGAGGAAGCAATACGTTTGACATTTGACATATTTGTTATTTCTTGGTGGACCTAATTCATGGCAAGGGTATATCCATGCCTGTGTACGAGGGTAACTGTGTGGTGCCTACAAGGATTCCTAAGGAATGTAGTAGAGTATTGCCTTCTATCTTTTATTAACAAATTAATGTGTATATCCCTGCCTGAGTGCAAGCTAGTGTTGTCAGATCGATTGAATTAATTGTTGAAATCCTAAATTGATGATAGCATTTAAAAATGTGTTTGGATTCTATGCCCAATTTTAGTTGCATGTCTGAGCCATTTGAATGGGCTACTAATTCTTGTTGAGTGGTTTTTCCACAGAAAACTTGATATTAACTGCGGACCACAAAACAGTAAAACTTGTGGACTTCGGTTTAGCAAGAGAGGAGTCGCTGACAGAGATGATGACTGCAGAAACTGGAACATACCGTTGGATGGCACCAGAGGTAAACATTGACTTGAACTAGACTTTCTTTCTTTTCTCGGTCAATAAACAATCCTGCTCATTCCTGGCAGTTGTACAGTACGGTCACACTGAGGCATGGTGAGAAGAAACATTATAATCACAAGGTGGATGCCTACAGCTTTGCAATTGTCTTGTGGGAACTCTTACACAACCGGCTGCCATTTGAAGGCATGTCAAACCTGCAGGCTGCTTATGCAGCTGCCTTTAAAGTAAGCATCTCCTTCTGATTTGTTATATGCTTCCTGTTTTTAGAGAAATGCTCAACTGAAGACCAAGCTACATGAATTGGGGATTAGGATCATCAGTTAAGTAGTTCTTAGTAGGATATGGTACCAAAATGTTTGTATAAGCGGATGATCCCAATCATTGAATGAACTTCCTTAGAATGCTGAGATCATTGATTAAGTCAATTTTTCAGTGTAGGTAGGCCAGCGACTGATTTAATGCATGTTTAAGGGCTTTTAACTTGCTGTTACAACTTCTGCAAAGCTGTGATTAATGTTTTAGTCTGCTGTCTTCAGAATGCAAGGCCCAGTGCAGAAGACCTGCCTGAGGATTTGGCACTAATCCTGACTTCGTGTTGGACGGAGGACCCGAATGCCCGGCCAAACTTCAGTCAGATAGTGCAGATGCTACTCCGATATCTCTCAAAAATCTCACCACCGGAGCCTGTGATTCCATCTCGCGTTTTCAGTTCTGAAAATGCTGTTCTTCCACCAGAGTCTCCAGGTACAAGCTCGTTGATGGCAGTACGGGATGACTTGGGAGAAACCCCAAAAGCCCAGATGGAGAACAAGTCGAAAGGTCTTTTTTTCTGCTTCAATCAGTGCTACTGATCCCCCAACGAAGATGATGCTGTCTCCTTTTTGTGAGGATTGTAACCTGTATCTTTGAGAGAAAAAAAAAGGGAGGGGGGGGGGGGGGGTGCTCCTTAATGAATTAGATTCTTAGATTCTAAATTCACCAGGTATATTTCGAAAAGTGTAGATTATGCATCTCAGGAAGTTTCTGAGATCTGTATCCAAGATAACAGTGCTTTGTAGCCTTTGGTAATTGCAAGTCATCCTAATTACTTGACAACTGACTATAAACGTTCCCCCTGAACTGATAGTTGGTAATGTCTTCAGCAAGCAAAATTCATTTTTAGTGTTAACCTTTCATTCTCTCTCAGTTAAAATTAGCTAATGCAGAAACAGAATGTGAGTTTTGTTTTAACATTTGATCGTAAGAAGCTTAGAATCTTACAAAGTATGATAACTAAACACTTATAGTATCTTATGCCGATCGTATTTTCTTAAATGCTTATAGGTAACAGAACGTAAAGTTGAATTTGATAGTCATTATACTGCTTCTTCAAGGGTCTAATCATTTGGAGAATTAATCAAATTCCTTTCCCTTTGAGATACTGCTGGAGACCTGCAAAATTTCACTGTTGTGACTTTGCAATTGCCCAGCATTTTTTGGCCCCAACTTTGTCTATGGCTTTGCAATATTACCTACCACTCACTGTTGTCTCATAAATTATAACGGGGAGCCAGGAAAAACAAAAATAATAAATATAAATAAAAAAAATTATATTATTACTCGTAAATAAAACGCCGTTGCCGGGGATCGAACCCGGGTCACCCGCGTGACAGGCGGGAATACTTACCACTATACTACAACGACTTGGATATGAAGATTGTTCCGGTTATGTAAACTTAGCGAGATAAAGTCAGCGACAGAATCACCGGGAATTAGCCACCAGCTGGCGGATCTTGGCAACTGATTGTCGTAGTCGTTTTCTGGGTGTAAGAGTGAGACAGCAGCATTTATGATGATGTGAACATAAGAATTAAGTGAACAAGTGAAGTGAAGCAGAAGAAAAAGAAGATGATGAAGGCGGCGGACATGAGAGAGATTCTGCAAATCGCCAGCGCCTGCCAAAATCCGATACATTCCTGATTCCTGCCGCCAATTAAAAATTCCAGAATTTTTTTTTTTTTTTGGTTTAATTTAGAACCAAGGCTTTTAATTTGTTTTGAACATATTACTATGTGTAATTCCTCTTCTGAGTAGTATTTTGGTCACATTGATATGTTGGTTTCAATGGCTTGGGTTTGCAAACATTTGGATGTTGCCTCTTAGTTTAAGGTTTCAAAAAACTTGAAATTTTGAAAGGATGTATTTTTCATTATTTTTTGGTCCGTCAAGGCCAATTAACACCAATTAAGGCCAACCCAGCCTGGCCAAGCCTAATTCAGGTGAATCAAAATGAGCCCAAGCTAGCAAAGGTGGTGGGAACTAAATTCATATGTTGAATGACAGTGTTAGGTTACCCAATGTTACTATTAAAGAAATTCAGTAACATAATTTTTTTTCGACTTTACCAGTGAAAGATTTGAACGTCAAGTTGATATATGTAAAGAGTAAGTCTTTAAGATCAATCAAGGATAGAGTTAATTGCGATGAATTTGAATTTGAATTTAGAGACTTATGCTGTATTATGACCTAATATAACATAAATGAAATTTCACACAAATGCAATAGAATTTTCATGGTTTAGAAATTAGGGTTTTTTTTTGTGTGCTGGGGAAGGGGGGGTGAGCAGTTCATTGCTCATGTATTTCCTTATGATTGTGGATGGAGGTCTTATTATTCTCCAAACGGCTACTTGTGGCGTGCCTCAAACCTTTCAACCAGCTAAGTTTTCTTCTTTTTTTATCTTTCCAAGTGAAAAAAGAAGCTTCAGATGGACAAATCAAATTTACAAGGAAGAGGAATGTAAATAGAACTATAGAAGTAGCTGTGCGCGGTGCTGCCGGTGCATGATTGGAGACTTTTGGAACGTTTTATAATTTCACCACCACCTTTTTCAAACTTGATTCGATGAACCACTTGACACAAAAAACAACCCAACACACTCAGATCTGATAAGATGTCCTCAAATCTTCTATTCTTCCTATTGATTCTTCTTCATACTTGAAAGGCTAAAAGCAAAATATACCATTCTGGGAAAAGCGTCCCCATGTCAACTCAGTCTTATCTATTTAATATGGGTTTGTACGTGTGCCAGAGAGAGAAAAAGAAAGAGAGAGAAACACCCCCCGAGTATGGAATTGCAAACTTGCAGTCTAGTTTAGAGTTGGTGTTTATGATAGAATAGTAAACTAAACACTGCTGCTCCAAAGTCCAAATTGGAGTCAAGATTCAAGTGGTGAAGCCCAAGTCTCACAATGAACAACCATATTAGCAAACTAAGCAAGTACATATATGATATATGCTGGGGGGGGGGGAGGTGGGTTTAGTTAGAAAGCAATAACTAATGAGCTGCAAATCAACTAGAGCTGTAGAACAAGACAAACACATCTATGAAAAAGGGAAATCATAAACTAAAAAGATAATGAAGAAACTCAAAGCTAAAGGACAGATTTAGCTTTCATTTCATATATTTTTCAAAAGTACCCTCCCCATGCACTGTTGATCAGCTCAATCAGGTTTTTTGCAGCGTTGCTGCAAACATATGAAGAAGCTCTGGGTTCTGCATTAAGTTTTGCAGCATTTCTTCAGACATGAGTGGATTGTTCTCAGGTGCTTTCTCATTGTAGAACTGAGAACCAGGATAAGAACCTTCTAGTGCATTTTGGCATTCCAAATAGAGACTGACATGGTCACTTTCAATCTGCTTCTCTAAGTCATCCACCATTGCACCATCCAAAGACACTCCATAGTTCTGATAAACAGAAGGTGAGCAACCAATGTTAGAGAGACCAGAGCCAGGTTTGGGTACAAACCCATTAACGACCTCTTCCAGTAAACCTGAATTAGAAGACTCTGAAGAAAAGAAATCCATGAACTCATCAGTGGAAGCTACATGGGGTTGATTCAAGGAAGAGCCCATGAAGGACAACTGGTGGGAGAAGTTGCTAGGACAAGTAGAAGTATTGGTTGGAGGATTTGCTGCTAGAGAAGAGGAATCAGCAGCAGCAGCAGAGATGCCAAAGTAGGGTTTGGTTTGGGGTGCTATACCAGAACTGGAAGAAGAAAGCAAGTCATGGAGAGTCACATTGGAGTTGGTTCTGGTGAACCCTTGTTCCCATTCAGGAAGACCCACGTTTTGTTGCTCCTTGAGGCTGTTGGTGGACTGTGGAGATGGGATTGGGAAATCAAAAGCAGAGGAAAAGAGCTGGTGATGATGGTGATGATGATGAGGTGGTGAAGCAGGGTAAACGAAATTGGTGCGAGCCTTTTGGCCTCTCATGGAACGAGCAGCACAATCATAAGCATAAGCAGCTTCTTCTGCAGTGTCAAAGGTGCCCAGCCATCGCCTCTCTTTGGTCTGTGGATCTCTTATCTCTGCTGCATATCTCCCCCATGGCCGGCGCCGAACTCCCCTGTATTTCATGTTCCCACCACCACTGGAACCTGCAACACTTCCATTAATGCATTTTCTATTACTGACTTTCTTCTCTATTGTGTCCGATTCCGATGAGTGAGTGAGACCACTGAGACGCCTGAGAGCTTCTTCCATTAATGCAGAAGAAAATGAAGTTGGGTATGTGTGTGTTTTCAGTTCTAGTCACAAAGAACGAGTTACCTGGAGGAAAATTGAGCTGGTAGCAGGCCTATTTATAGAGAGAATCGAGCAGTAGGAAGAGATGGTTGTAATGAATAACAAGTGATTGATGAAGCAGGAATTTTTGAAAATATTCTTTCATAACGATTAAGATTTCTACTGGCCCATCTGTCTCCTTTAGAGGGCTGTGATCTGTTCTTGGTCAGTATCCTCCCTCTCTCTCATTGTTCTTGTTGGGTTCTGTTCTATAATTTTATAAGCACAGTACATAGACATAAATTTTGGGCGATTGGAAAGGCTTGGCCAGCTAAGATACACATTGGAAAGGTCAAGTAATTGCAACTCGGCTATTTCCAAGATCAAGTTGGAGATTATCGAAGGTAGAGATACTGATTGATGTAGAATTTATTTTTTTTTTGGGTAGAAAATTTGATGTAGATTGAGACTCAATCAAAGAATCATTTTTGGACATATTTGTTGCATTGGAAATTAGAAAGTGGCAGGAGGGATCCCAGTCGTCAACCTCGGAGCATTAGAAGAGTGTAATGCCTTACAAGTAATACACCAAATCAAACCCAGAACATCTCTATCCAAAATACAATAAATAAGACAGATTTTCAACTTTGGAGTAGAGAAAAAGAGTTGGTTGAGACTTGAGAGAAGGAAATGAGAGAGCAGGGAAAAAGGTTTATTTCTGGGGAGTTGAACATGAACATCTGCTGGACCTGCGTAATTATCATCATTCTGAATGATTACACTGGCGGCGCTCAGAAATTGTTCCTCCTTGTTTGGGTTTTTTATCTGCTTCTCCATGTTTAAATTTTACTTCTTTGACATCCTCAGAAATATTTCGACTTGTCTCTTGTTGCTTGATCCAAACTGTTAAGCACTGTTGCGCACAGTAATTCAGTATTATAGGTTCTTTGGCTCACATGGACTTGTCTCTTGTAGGGGTTTGTAGGGTTTCTAGGATAGTGAGAGAGGAAAACGGATTCACACAATCACCATTCATGCATGCATGCTTTTGCAATCTACATGCATAGCATGGGAGAAAAAATGGTTTCAGACTCTCAGTTCATGATCATGATACATGATATGAAAGTGATATGACCATCAACATGAAGTAATTAATGAAAGATTAAAAACATAATAATAAAAGAGAAGTGAAGAACAGATGAGGATAATGAAAGCAAATGGCCAGAGAGAGAAAGAGGGCGACTACAAGTAAACATGGATTTTGGCGACAAGAGAAATCCTGTGACAGGAGAGTGAACAGCTTTTTTTTTCTTTTTTTTTTTTGTAAGTGAACAGCTTTTCACAGCATAGAGGAGGAGACACCCTCAAGTCAATTCATTTATCAGCAATATACCCCCTGTTAATTGTTATTTAAATTATTTATTACTTGGAGTTGAAAGGCTTACAGTTACAGCAATGGAATTAAATGCAAGGTTTTATGTATCATTTCTCCTTCCCAGCTCCTACTCAAAACCCAAAAAAGAAAAACCTCTTTAATATGTATAAAATCAAGGAAAATGATCTCCAAAAGCCTTTTCTGGCTAGTTGAATGATCTTCATTTTACATTGACTTTGGTAATCAGTTGCTTAGAGGTCGATGGAGATTGCAGGATTTTCATGTTTAAACTATATATCTATTACCTTGATTAAATATTTCTATTGAAGTTACAATTATACAAATCCTCATAGTTCAACCAGAAAAAAAATGATAAACCACCATGGAAGGATGGATTTTTTTCACCACCCTGAACTCTTAAGTACTAAATACCATTTTAATATTTTGATAAGCATACAAATGTGATCTCTTTAGGGTTTCCTTGCAAAATATATAAGCTCTTTATTCTTAAAAAAATACTAAGAAATATTGTGGTTATTAACATTTCAATATTAAGCCCAACTTCAGTCTAAATATTCAAAATGCCTGAGCCAAATTCCAAGTTACCTCTTTATGTTCAATTAAAATACAGTATCTATCATAATTTCAACCGAGTTATCATTGTAGATATCTCCTCTGTACTATCTAAGAGCTTCTCTCCAGAGGCATTTTTCTGAGTAATACATTCACTATTTTCAACAGAAGGAAAATCCGAAGTCGGATATAATTATTGCTTTTGATTATGTCCGAGCTAATGGGAAGACCATTTCAAAGTTGATAAACCAAGCAACCACACACAGCTGGTTGATGTGAAGCCAAATACCAATTCCCAGGTATGAAAGTGGACTCACTAGATCTAATCCCATCTATGATTTCTCAAATTTCTCCCATCATGTGACAAAATTCATAAAATAGAAAGAAAATAAATTATTTGTACTGTTCATGTACCCTAAATCATTGATAAAGACTAGGTTTCAAACCCACTACAGGCCTTTCCCTCCCTAAATAGCTTCATTTCCATTAAACTTATGGAGAGTAATTATCTCTTGTGAAAATCCCAATTAGTTCCTTTTCTGAGTCATGGCCTTTATAGGATCATCAATTGCACTGTTTGTGTGTGCAGTCTTGAGTTGCGCAGTTGTGTGCATGCATGATCAGTTGAAGAGTCCTAGTGTAACAGGATCTCTATTAGGGTTTACTTCAGAAACTGATATTTCATGTGGAAAGTTGACTCTTAAGAAGTTCGCACCTTAATCACAAGCTACTGAAAAGAATGGAATGTGGGTTGTTTAAGATTTAGAGAGAATCTGAGTAAGGAAAAAAAAATCCAAGTAGAAAAAGGATGGATGATCAAGAAACACTAAACACTATACCCACTTCATGAAATCTCAAAATATTTGCAGTTTCCCCTAAGTGACGGTTAAGAAGCAATAGGAACAGAATGAAGGGCTGATAGAACAAGCTAAGCTGCCGGCGACCCAAGTACCAAGAAAATTCACATAGGACCTGATAGGGGAATTTGTTGCAGTCACGTTTATTGCAGATTTCACAGTTTGGGGTGAGATGGGGGAGGATTCCTGGGTTCATTCCAATTCTTCAAATTGGAATTTCCTTGACATATCGATATATGGAAGTCTATTATGGTTTCTATCTTTCTCTGTTTACACACCCTTCAAAGATCTGGAACCTAGTTTCCTACTTCCTGCTGCCTCTGGTCCTCTGCTACATGAAAGGAGCTAGGCTTTTCTCTCTCTCTCTCTTGATGTGCCTGCTGTGGCTCTGTGTGTGTCTGTTTGTTTGTTGCACAGGCGCACGCGGAGTTACGGACGAACCAGGTCCAACATATTTACAGGCAATTCGAAACACTTCCAATCATCCGAAAGTGTCCAGACAAATGCATGAAGATCTATAGGGAAAGCCAACCCTAGCTAGCTGAGTTTTCCCTACACCATGCGACAACAAGGCTACCTGCTATCTACCCATAAAAGCTTCTACCTTCTGGGGTTTGTTGCCACTTACCAGTTACCAGGACTCTATTCTACCCAGAGAAAGATCACTGATAAGCGAGATGGCACCATATGGTTCCAAATTCTGGGAGCCATTGACAAATCAAATTCAAAGTCAAAAGGGCTAAATGGCCACTGATCATCACTTTTCATGGGTTTTGTGACTCTTTCTCAACTTCTGAGACTGGGAGAGGTTTTACATTCTAGGTCTTGATGGCAGAGGGTGGTGCCCTTTCTCTTGATGGCTCAATTTCACCATGACTGTTGCTAGGTTATAGGATACTAGCCAGGGGGAAAAGCTACCATATCTTTTGACATGACCCAGTATCAAAGACTGTCGGCCTCTTCCCTCTCTCTCTCTCTCTCTCTCTGCAATAATTTTGGGCAGGAACCCGGAAGAGATGAGAAATTCTTGAGCTTCTGTCTGAGGACGATTTTCTTCTTGCGTGATGGATAATTAAATTCAACTACTACTATTGGACCAGCAGAAATAAAATCCTGGAACGGAGTTAAGACTACTTCTATACAAGAACGGAATTGCAATTACAAGGACTTGGAGGTCTTCCTTCAGGTTTCTGGGTTACTGGGTATAAGAAGATGAAATCATGAAAGTTGGGACTTGGAGCACTTTGGAAGTTTGCAGAGCACAGCACAGCACAGCACTGTGCTTGGGACTGAAACACTGATATGACATGAGGATTCACAAAAATGGTGCAGTACCGAGACCTTAAAGGGCTACTCTTGACCCGGCCCAGGATGCCACGAAATAGAACCGGTTCCCTTGATTTGTTTCGAGACCTTTTACATACACCTTATGGGCAACAGATGGGAAATAAAAGGTTAAAACGGTTTTAACTTTCGAATTCATTCATAATTCATGGACATTCGAAAGGAAAAACTGAGGAGCAAGTTTTCCAACTTTGAGAAGCACCATTGACCCTCTTGTTTCCCCCAAACCCTTTATAAACCCTATGAAAGGACTTGCAGAAAGGAAAGATGACACATCTATTTCTCTCCCACAAACAGCAGATAGAACTTAAATTTCCATCAAATGACAACAAACATAAGAGTCCAAAAATCCCTTAAAGCTATTAACCTCCAGTTTTCATTTTCCAGCCACTGTCTCAAACCCTAACCTAATTAGCACCGCCCTGAGCTACTAATGAGCCCACCACTCTCAGAGAAGTCAGATCAGAAGCCAAGACAGATTGATCTTAATACTGTAATATCTCAATTCTCCACAATCATCACAACCCAAAATACAAAAAATGGAATTTGTAGAATAATAATAAAATGATAAGAAAGAGAAATATCTTACAGATCACAATGAAGGTGATAGGGGATTGAGACATGTTCCTTTCAGAAGGATTCATGGTTGTCTTCTTTGGTTTTTCAGAATCTACTACCACTAATCATTTGCCACGAAGTTTATAAATGCCTTCCACGTGGATTCTATAGTGGTCCCCAGTCCCACGCTATGCTATATGCTGCTGCTAACCTCAGCCTTGCCTAGCTGGCTAAAACAAATGATGGAGTAGGTTTTCTCAAATGAACAAACGGTAGTAGAGCTTTGACTTTAGAATTGGTTTAATTTCCAGCAGCAGTAAAGCGAGATGGACGTTGGAGATTGAATCTCTGTCAAGATTTTAAGATTTCGATTTCGACTGTCAGCAGCACATGTCAACAGCATAGTGCTACGCATTAATTAAGATTGACTCACAGTTGTGTTGATATAACGTATCATGATTACCCTGTTAATCATACCCACCAAAATAAATACCAAATAAGCCCAACTTACGATTGGAAGGATTTATAAGCCCAAGCCCAAGCCCAGGCCCAGGTAGGGAGTCCACAACTTACCAGCGTTCTACCACCATCTCCCTCCAGGTCCACAACCCATGGAAAATGTGTACCCACCAAAAACAAAGCAAGAGGATTTTCAAGGACTTCAATCCAGATCCTTTCTGTCCCGCATTGCCCTCGTTCCTGTCAGTTCAACCATTGGATGGGGATTGCGTGGACTGGTTAAATTGCAACCGTAGACAAATTTTTTTTTTTTGAACGAGGTTCATCCAGGCCAGCTTGCTCCCACCACGACCTCAAGGCGTTTTTTTATATAATTAATATTGGCGGGGCTTTGCCCGAGGGGATTCGAACTCTGACCTCTTATGTGGAAGCGTGGAAGCGGTCTTTAACAACTGAGCCACCCCTCGGGGTTACGATAGACAATTTGGGGCAGAGAGGATACAAAAGGGGTGTAAGCATCACAGGTTTCGCGTCTATGTAATGTATTTTAATTGCTTGCTCTCACATGATGGAAGATTTTCACGAGGAAGAGAAGGAAGGGGTCGCATGTTGATGCCACCAAGTGGGGATATTAAACATCAATTAGGTACTATTATTATGACAAACAAGATCAAGAAAGAACTGATCAGTTTGATGTGATGATAGCAAATCCACACCCGCACGAGCACGAGAAAGTTTTGAGAAAGCACAAAGAGGGTCCCTCCCTCCCTAGCCATTGTCTTCTCTCTCTCTCTCTCCCTCTCTCCCTCTCACAGAGATAAGATTGAAAGCTAAAACGGATAAAAAGGCGAATGGTGATCGAACATAGTGGTGGTTGGAGCGATAGCAAAAGCGATAGAAGCAAGTGGGTGGGTGGGTGGGTTAATGGTCTTCATCATCCCACTCGTGAGCCATGACAATGAGTCAGGGGGGGAAAAAGTCCAAATTTTAACTTTAAATTGAAGACAGACCAAACCCAAGGAGACCCAAATCCAAGACAACATCAGAAAGTCGATTAAGACTCTTTTGGACCAGTTCTTCAAGATTCAGTTTGAGACTTACTGCAACTGAAATCGATTCTCACTCTCAGCTCTCAACTCTCAAGTCACTTTTCAAGGTATCAATCCATATAAGCTCTTCTGTCTCCATCTTTAAATTGTCTTTTATAACAACTGTTTGATTTCAGCATCTTCATTTTGTGCATATTCTTCAACTCAGTGAATTTGAGTTGGGTATTTTGATTTAATCCCAGAAGCACTGTAAGCTTGCTGCTATCTGTGATCCATCCAAATCTGAAAATTCTACCAAGTGGGTCGCCTTGTTTCATCAGAAGACTGCCTCAAATATGATAGAACACTCCACTTCATGCTGATTTCCTATATTTATCACTTACTGCTTTATGTAAATGTCTCTGAGGCCAAAAATAGAACATCTGGGGAGACAACCATGTTTCAATACTCAGGGTTTTTCCTTTGTTTCTCTCCTAAAAGAAGGCACACCACCTTCAAATGTTCCTGCTTGGTCCATCTTGCCATGGTGCACTAACAGAATAGTCAGGCTTAGTTGCAGTGATTATGGTGCATAAAAATGGCTCGATCAATTTTATGTTATGGGCATTAAACATCTAATTTTGATTTATATGGTTGCTTTCAGCTCCCTCAAAGATAGTGCTTAACTCCAAGCAGGAAGAGACTGCTATGGAAGAGGTAGTGAAGGATGACACAACCTTTTGCAATGGTTTGAGGGTTGATATACCACTGCAGACGGTAAAGGATACAGAGATGAGGAACAATGTGACAGGGTTAGTGAGTCAAGCACCCACTTCAGGGCTTGTAAGACAAACAAGTGCAAAGGCCAACTGCCTCTGCTCTCCCACAACACATGCTGGTTCCTTTCGGTGCAGGCTCCATCGGTCACCCACTCTCCAACGCACCAAAAGTGCTACTCTTCGTGAGTCCCTTCCAAAGGAAAACACTGAGACCACAGTAGTGGCCGAGTGATAAAGTCTGCTGTTTCTGTAAACTCTGTAAAATTCTGGTCTTGATTTGGTTTCCAAAATTTTGACATGTAGTATGTGGTCTAAGTTGTACCCAGTGTTGTCAAGAACTCATCAGATCACAGAGAGATTAAACTCAAGAGGCTGGTTTGTAACTCCAAATATTATAGGATTCAATCTGGATAAAAATATTTTGACTGAATCTAATGACAGGTTTACAAAATGTGGAAACTCAGAAAAGCATGTAAGCGTAGTTCAGTACACGCTGTTACAGACTAGAGAACAGAACCATAATTCAGCAAACTGTGTAAACAATCTTAGAGTAGGTAATTACAAACAAGAGGACATTTATTGGATTCTTCAAGCAGATATCAAGTTCTGGTATAAAATTGAACAGCATAGGTACCACAGAGAAGGAGACACGAAGAACAAGAAAATATAATGGTCAAGAGCCTCTTCTCATGGTTTACAGATAAGCTCATCAGTACAACAGGAATGGACTACCCACATAATGCAAGATGTATTTCTGTGAGAAAATTGACCATCCAATGATCTTGTTATATGCACGTTATTGGAAGAAAACAAGTTTCAATATCCAACAGTTTCCAAAAAAATTTTCGGCAACAAATGATGAAAGGGAAGGGCGGGCAAAAACATTCCAAAAAGCACAGAAAGCAGAACTATAAGAGGGCAACAGCCAACAGAAGACAAAAAATAAGGCCCCTGCCCCCCCCCCCCAACCACTATAAAGCTTTAATCCCTATGAACATATTAGTATTTAATTTATGATCTGGTATGTTGATATTTATGAACTGAGGCAAATTGGAAAGCCACTGATAAGACAGTCCTCAGGAAATAATTAAAAAAAATATACTTAATTTAAAAGATATAAAATAGTCTTCAAGAATACTGAATGAAAAGGTATAAATTTTGAATACTTGCAGGCACAGCATTTATTTTATGGTCTCCTCTGACATAGTTCATTGGATTTTTACCATAATGTGTTCTGGCATTATTAACATCAATAAGCTGGAGAAATAGAGACTAACATGAATTAGACTCAAGAAATATGGTCTGGAATACTAAGCTTGGGCTAATATGTAATGCCCAAGAAAGAAAGAAGGCAATATTGCGATTCTCAATGTATAGGCCTCCCTGCTAAGTAGAATCGATGAGTTTAGACAGCAAAAAAGAGAGGGAACAATTGTTTATAACAATACAAAACTAACAATTGAAGCCCACTTTGGTCATTTACAAACTTGGGTTCCCAGGCATTTTGCACAATTGGAAACCCCCGTGGTTTTCCTTTTGTTTCCTGACGATTCAGTTGTTTATTAGGATAAAGTACACAAGCAATGCTAACTGGGATCTGATTTCCTATAGTTTACCAACAAAGTTGCAAGCCAAGGAAGATGAAAAGAAAACAAAT
Source organism: Hakea prostrata (assembly GCF_041222555.1). Lineage (NCBI taxonomy): Eukaryota > Viridiplantae > Streptophyta > Magnoliopsida > Proteales > Proteaceae > Hakea > Hakea prostrata. The sequence goes on from NC_142607.1 coordinate 14,570,382, forward strand.
AAACTATCTATTGACCTACCCAATGACATTTTCCTGCCTAATGTTACATGCATAATAAATCAATGCCTGTCATTCACATTTTTGTTGATAGACAACAACTTACTGAAGATTCTCTTGGGTCTAGTAGGAAGAGAGCAGAAGGCCTTAAGCCTAGAAGTCCTCCCAATTCCATCCTGCTGGACGTCATTCTCTCCCTCGTCATTGTCGTCTTCTGCTAGCTTCATCTTTAGAGTTGACAGCTTTGCCTTAGGAGATTTGAGGCCTGAAACGCTCCACTCATCTTCTACCAGACCATTGGTGTCAGATCCTAGGGGTGGGAGATGCTTTGATGGATCATGTTTTTGACCGGCAAGGAGTGCCTTGATGTTATTAGGGAGCTCAGTTACTTGGCCACCTGCCATGGCAGCACGCGCTTGCTCGAAGAAAAGTACTTGTACTACTACCCTCAGTGGGAGTAACTCATTCTGTGCTGCATGCATGCATGCTTGCATTGAAAGCTTCTTGCAGTCCAGAATGCGGCACAACCGTTTACGTTCACTCTTGTTGAGTTTTGGATGTGCCTGAACAATCAGATATAAAGAGACATACGCATGACTTCTTATTCTTGTTTTATTAACAAATGGGCATATAGGTACACATATACTAGGGCATGATTTGTGGAGTTATGGGAAATAATGTTAAGAATTTACTTCCAGTATACAGAATACCCTGGCAGGGCATCTAAGACCTCTTCAATGGGATATTCCTAGATTAAACTAAAATTTGTTCTGATGATTTGGTTGGTCACAAAGTGAGCTTTCTTTCTTCAGATCAAACCCCCTACCCAATATGGTGTCTCAAAGAGCAGGGTTAGGAGCATTTAATATTGTTGGTCTGACCTATTTGATCTCCCAACAGGAATTATCAAGTAGAAAAATCTACTGAATGGATCACACTTTTTCTAAGATTTGTTACCAACAGAATCAGCATGAGCAACACCCAGACTGGACATCCAATAAGCTAGATAAGCATATGTATGGTAGTCAATTTGAAAGTATGACCTCTAGCATGAGAGGTTTACTAATAATAAAGGGGTAGAATATACCAGCCACTAATTGACGAACCATGAAAAACATAAAATCGAGATGATCCAGGATGAAAGAAAATAAATAAATAAATTTGTGTAATGCATTTTCTTTCTCAAGCAGAGGAAGAACTAGGGGAGGCCCATGAGGAAAATAAATTGTCATAAAGACTTAATATATGAAGATTGGACAGAGTTTGTCGCTCTGAATTTACCTTGAGGTAAATATCAATTGCTCTGTAGAGATCATCATGGTCGGGCCTAGCGAAATCTGGGATAGCTTCAGCAAACGCAATCATCTTTGACAAAGGCAGATTGATATCTCGAGCAATCTCTTGAAGATAACCATCCACGAGTTTAGCTACCTTCAATTTTGAGCTATGAGATGCAGAGGAAGACCTCCTACTCTCCTGAAACTCAAAATCAACATTCTCTGCAGATCGAGACCTCCTCCTTTCAAACCCAAGCTTGGATCTTGGAGGGCTAGTGGGGGGACTCTGACCCTGCAACATGAATTGCTCCAATATGGTCATGACCATGTCAACATCATATAGAGTATCATTGGTGTACGAGAGTGACGGTATCAAAAGATCATTGACTGTTGCTTCCTCCAATTGAATTCCCACTCTTCTGGCTAATTCCATCTTAGAAGAAGAAGAAGCACCAAGTATGTTTGCAGCCTTTAAGAGCTTAAGCAAAAAGCTGCAAGAAACAGAACCTCTCTCCATGGGAAGTAAGCTCACTATTGATTCCAAAAGCAGCCGGTGCTTTGAGGTTATCTCTCCAATGGAGTCCGAATAGTTGTCTGGAGTTGCTTGTTTGCTGGTGGCAATCCCTTCCTTAGACATAGTGGGTAGCCATCGACATGCATAGATAAGCAATGCCTCACCGATGAGATTAGCAGGAATCCTTCCACCAGATTTAATAGCTACCATAGTTCTCCAATATTGGTCTATAACCAATTCTGCTATATCTTCAGCCCACCATCCCTTTGGTGCCAGCTTGTGTCTCTGGCTCTCTGTTCCGGTGCAGGAAATATCATCTCTACCCCCTCTTGAATAACTCCGTGACAAACAAACCTTAGAGGGATGGGTCAGTACTTTGGAAGCAATGGCATCAATACATCTACCTGTGATGCCAAGATCTTCTGACCACAAAGAGAAGGATTTGGTGCTCTGTAGTGTTAGAATGGAGTCCCTCCAACCCCGGAGAATGCATGAAGTGAAGAAAACTTCAAGCTTAAATATGAGATTTCCCTTCTCTGCATCCTCTGTCATCTGGAGATACTCAGCAGCACATCTTAATGAAACAATGTTGAAGGCACTTACGGTGATGGTAATTCCGTAGCAGAACTTGGCACAGGTCTCAAAGGCCTCAACCCCACCAGGGAAGTCTGGGAGTTGGACTATTTGGTGTTGGGAGGAATCTGGTGATTCAGAGCATAGCTGCTGTAAGCGTGAGCATTTGGAAAGCAGAGGAAACTGTTTCACAACAAAAACTGTAGTGAATCACAATAGTACGGTAAGAACAACACCAGCAGAGCTAGCAAAATCTCAAAACAGGAAGTTCCAATACTGGGTCTTGAATTTTATTTACCTTGTGAAGCAAATATCGGCAATCCTTGACTTGAATTATAAGATCACTGGCGACTTCTGAAGAGACAGACCTGCATTCGAGAAAAGAGAAGAGCCTCAGATTTTTCTATGCAAAACGAAGAACAAACAAATCCCTAAACAAAGAACAGAGATTCATAATCCATATTTCCTTGTACCTACCTTACTGCCTCGTTTGTGTAGAAAGTATCAGGACGAGATCCAAGTTTCATAAACTTCATCCTTCTGAGCTAAAATTTTCCGTTCAGAAATTCCTCAACGTGAATGAATAAGCAATAAATCCCCACTCCATGACAGGAGAAAGCTTTTCCTTGCTTACTGGAAGAAAACCCTCAAGTCAGTGTTCAAGGGGAGAAGATAGCTTGTTATACAGAAACAGACAATTAACAGAAGCCGAAACAGACAATTGACAGAACCCATTTTCGGCAACGAGTGCGCCCTACTTTTAGTTACGAAGGAACCAGTCCAAGATTCCCAGAAGAACACCACCCTTAGCAAATATGATCTTCTGAAAGTAGAAAAGCTTAAGAATTTCATCTGGATGTAAATCCAAGAACAGGGCCTGAGGTTTAAGGAATTGCAGTAAAAAACAAATACGCAAAGGAAAAGAAAAGATCCACACGGTCAAAAGGAGAAGGAAGAAAAACGAGAATTGATGTCATCGCAATCAAATCCCCTCCCCAGATTTTGATTTTGATTTTGACAGGAAAACAAAGGAATGAGAAGCAAGAAGCATAGAAACGTCGTCACCATTTCCAAATTTTGTAAAGCATAAAAAAAGAGAATAAAATTTATCTGGGTTTAATTAAGAAAGATAAAGGCACCTCAAAAACAAAAAAACAAAAAAAAACTGAGAAAAAAGCAAGTGTCTGGCACTCTTTGCAGTCGGAAAAGGCCGCCGGGAAACTTAACAGTTCATAACTGTGAGAAAGATGAGTTTTGTAGGCAATCATAGTAGTAATACCGTGGGGTTCAAACTTCAAAGTAGAACTCCAAGCGTGAGAAGCTATCTGCAAAGCTGCTGCAAAACTGCGAAGAGGGTGCCTTGTGGTGCAGCACAGCCCAGTCTAGCCAGAGCCCCTCCTCGCGGTGCTCTTCTCATCAATCATCATTGATCCACTCCCACACCCTCCTCTTCTTTTCTCTGCAAATTCTCATTGTTTCAGTTTAGATTATTTTAAGTCAAACACTAATTTATACGCAACATGGTACGTCCTCTCTCTCTCTCTCTCTCCTGTCAGAGACTCTGCTTTTTTATTTATTTTTTTGGTAAGAAGTAAGAACAGAGACTCTGCTTGTGCATCATCAAATCATCAACTGTCCTGTTCCAATAACAGATCAAAAAGAAAATATATATGAAACATACTAGAATAGGGTCATCGCTCAGTAAACAAACCTCAAAAATTGGAAGACCCAAGAAGAACAAAATCCTTTTGTTCTTTCGCTGTTGGCTTGGTGCTCTTGACTATTCAGTATTAGTATTTTATTTGTAAAAAGTATCTACACAAAATGAGACAATAACATCGATTAATTTTGGCTTGGTGCTCTTGATTATTCAGTATTAGTATTTTATTTGTAAAAAGATATACATAAAATGAGACAATAACATCGATTAATTGATCTCATATAATGGCCTAAAGCACTGATATTTGAGTTGATTTCATTGAATGATTCATGATAATACATTTTTTTTCTTTGTAAATATGATTACGGTTGTTGGAAGAATCCTATACCATGATATTTTCCTTAAATATGATGATTATTGGGTTCATGCATTTCATTATAAATACAAAGATCAAATGGAATGATGTGATTTACATTAATCTTTATGAATCTTCTACCAAAAGATAAAATGTTTCTATAAATCTTCCAATCAAGAAGACAGATTTTTCTCAACCGAGTTGAACCCAGTGGATTTCTGGGTTTCCATGGATTGGGTAGTCATTCGCCATCGTTATTCTTTTCCTACATCACACATCTTGAAGTAGCCAAAAGTGTCAATTTGTACAGCTGAGTATGAAACAGAGAAAGAAAACTTATACCACAAAAGTACAAAAACAGAGAAGTTAGAAAACAGGGGACTTGGAGACTTGGGCTGCTTCGCAAATCGCACTGCATTGGATTCTCCAGGCAAGTAGGGCCCATTACCACCAACCAATCAGCATTAAAAATTTTGTTCTTCTTTTCCACAGAAATTAAGCCGCAACAGCTCACAAATTGTCATTTACGAACGGGGTTTGTGGGTCACGGACAAGACCCAGCCGGGCAGGCACCCGGGTCCGTGTCAATGTCTAGTTTTGTTTTTTTTTGGTGAAGATGTCAATGCCTACCAAATAGGCAAATAGCTTTGGTTTTGTGAGTGGCATTTTCGAAATTAGAGTGAATGAGCAAGGGTAGAATAACACTAGAAATGGAGGGAACCCGTGGGGTCGGGCATGGGTAATGGAATCTGGGTATTTGTGGAAGAGCTGTCTAGTTTTTCCTTTTAAGGCTTTAAGGGAAGGGCGAGCAATCCGCACGCTGTACGGGTCACTATCCATGTCACCCGATAGGATACAAACCGACAGCTACTCCACTTGGTGGGACCCACCATTGCTCCTATCTCTCTATCGCACTCTCTACGACAATCTTTAGATCTTTCAATGTCTCATCCGTGATTCGATTATCAATGTAATCTATTTTAAGTATGATTTCTAATTTTTAGGAAAAATGATTTTTAATTTAAAGTAGGATTTTTAAGCTGGTTGGGCTCTATATGCCTCACAAGCGGAGTTGGAAGCGATGTATAATCCTTCAAGTTGATTTTGTTTTAATTCAACTCAAATATCAGTGTTTTTACTATAGGGATAAAGAATATCAAGCTCTTCTCTGATTGTAAGGCAGTGATTTCGAGTTTATATGGTGATTCTACTGCTCTAGATTGATTTTGTTTTAACTTAGTTTAACATATTAAGAAACCTTTTGTTGGGGTTTGACAATTGTATTGTATTACATATTTATTATGCATACAATGTTTCTGTCAATTTGTTAGCTAGAGGGGCCCGTTGTTTGATATGTCTAAAGTTTGGTGGATGTAGCCACCACGTCCACGTGGGCATGAGAATTTGTACAGTATTTCTCCTAGGCAGATCTCCCCAGATTTGTTTATTTTAATGAAGTTTTTATGTGTTTTGCCACAAAAAAAAAAAAAAAAAAAAAGGGGAAAATTTTCCTATAAGATCTTATGAAGAGAGAATTATTTACAAACATTATTGCCTCATAATATCAAGCCAAGGGTTTCAATTTGTTTTGAGGTTAAGGGTAAAACCTTATGTATATACAATTATTATGTTGTAACTCCAATTCTTATACCTGATTTTGAAAATAGATTCGCATTGACGTATTTTGGTGAGCAATATGAATAATCCATTTTTGGAGATCTATGATGGAAGCAAGGGCTTGGTCCGATCCATTTACCCGATTGAAGTCTATATATGTATTTTATATTCACATATAAGATTATTGGGATATTTGGAGATTTTTTTATTTTGGGCTTGGGTGAAAGTTTTTGTAATATTGTTTCTGGTGACTGATTGTAAAATCTCCAATGTTTTTTTAATTATATATTGTAAAAAACTTTTCTTCTTCTCCTGTGGACGTAGCACACCTCATTGGTGTGTGAATCACGTTAAGTCTTAGTGTATTTTTATTTATTTATATATTTTTTTGATTTACTATTCTTAATGTTCATTTCAACAAAAATAGTAATATCTCTTATATAAAACTATCAATTTCTATTAGTTTTGCAAATTCAAGATTACTAATCATTACCTATTAGTGAAAAGATTGTGAATTCAACTCTTGTTGTGGCATATATAATAGATAGAAGTTTATAATTTCTATCAATATTTTAGTTTCACATTAACCCCAATGCAAATCCAACACTAATTACCCTAACTTTGACTGAACCAAATTGAAGTGACATATTTTTAATACCCTAATTTCAAAATCTCTATCTACCAGAAGAAAATAAAATAATTAAAGATTATTAATCTAAAGTTAACAATCAAAGTGGGAGTGGAAGGGACCCACAAAGTCTCACTTCCTCGGCAAAAAGGCCAAAAAGCCACTAGTGTCACCAGAGAATTTCAAAAGCAACAGGGCCACTCATCAAGACTCACATTTGCCTAAAAAGAAAAAAGGAATTGTCTGTTCCTACTATTCTTTTATTCTTTGGAGAATTTTAGTTGTCCCCTCATATATGGGTTTTTATTTTATGCTAACAAAGAACAATTTGGGTTCCCCCCCCCCCCCCCCAAAAGAACAATATGGATTTTGTTTCTAGCTACAACATTGATTTGATCGATTTCTTAAAAACTAGACCTGTAAACGGATCAGATTCGGCTCGAATACGTTAGTATCCAAATCTGATTAGCAAAACCGTTATCCGAATTTCATCTCTAGTATATTGGAAATATAATTTGATTATATACTTAAAATAAATATTTGACTAATATATAAGATATAAATCGTATGACAATAATACCCTACATATGTAATGTGGTAAAGACAGTGCTGTGGTCAAGGAATTAGGTGGAAAAAGGTTAGGTAATATCTCATTTCTCATCTTTTGACTTAGATTATACCTAGAGGACATAATGCATTGGGCAATGAGGATATCACACAGCAATTAGGGGAAATCATTATTTCACTAACTGTTCTACCTTTGATTTCTCAAGAAATGAAATCATATGTGTTAGGTTAGATTGGGTTAGGTAACTAGCTTAGGTTAGGTTAGGTTAGGTTATTGACAAGGTAATTTGTCTTTAAGAAAAGTTTTATGTGATATGTATTATTTCCAATTCCCTATGGTTTTCAAAGTAATTCATTGGCTGTTTGATATGGATCTAGGGACAATAATATAGGACCCACATGATGAATGATGATCACACAGTTCCTACTTATTGTAGAATGATGGGACGTATTTGTTGGTTGAATGCCTCTTCCCTACAAGTCGGGATCCTCTACTCTCAAGCGAGAGAGGTCAATGAATTTTTTCTTACCTTTCTACCGCATATTAGGAGAAGGGTTAATTTTTACGTTCTGATAAAATGAATAAAAAAGTGGGAACCCCAGTAAACCCTACCTAATGCAAGGTCAAGACTCAAGAGATGTGAATGGATCACAAATCTCTACCTTGCTATTGATGTTAACTCATTCAAAGCTAAATCGAATATTTTTGCTTCACAAAAATACCAATATAGTTTAGCTTCTCGCAACTTCTATACTATAATATAGTAATCAATTAGTTATCAACATCGACCTTAAAACACCTATATCAAGCAAGCAAAGTAAGATAGTATACCATTTCCATTTTTTCTAAACCTAACACCAAACCCAAAACCCCAAAAACCCTAACACCAAACCTAAACCCAAAACCAAAAACCCTAAAACCCTAAAAACCCCAACCCAAAAAACCCTAAACCCCAAACCATAACCCTAAACATCAAACCCCAACCCCTAATTTTTTGTAATTTTATGCCTTTCGTTTCCGATTTTTTGAAAATTTTCCTATAGGCTTCTTTTCATTTATAATATTAGTACTTGCCCCCTCAATGTTAAATCTTGGTCTAGGGTTTAGGTTTTTGGATTTTTAAGGTTTAGGGTTTGGAGTTTAGAGTTTAGAAAAAGAAAAGTAGAAAAAGTGATGTAAAGTAGAAATTTTAAACAAATGGGAGAGGAGTGGGGGCCATGGCCCCTCTGGTGATCCAAATTCTTATATAAATCTTCATATTTTGAATTACATTTGTTATGTGTGATCCAAATTCTTATACTCAACTTTGAATATTGATCTATACTAAAATATTTTGGTGGGCTATTCAAATGACCTAAGATCTATGATGGAAGAAGAGTGATGAACTCAATGGGTAGATCCGATTACCCGATTGGATCTTTATAAATATACACCTTACATTTTCCTATGGAATCGTCATGAGATCTAGAGATTTTTGCTTGGGATTTTGGATGATAACCTTGTAATGTTGTTCTTAGGGCTAAAGATCTCCTTAGTAATCTTTTTTCTATACATTCTGAAAATTTTTTCTTCACCCATGTGTAGGTATATGAATTGCATTAAATGTGTGTATAATCTCCATTCTTTGGTGTCGGTTTTGATGACTATCTTTGATGTAACAGCCACTAACAAGAAGGCAAGGTGAGGTGGAATTGCAATGAGTAAACACTAACTGTTTCACGAATGGACCCATAGACAAATTGGTCCTTGACATTTACATCAATAATGACTCTATTTGCAATTTGCTTTCAACAAGAAACACTTAAATAATAAATGAATTCAGACTTCAGAGTGGGTTGACCAACAGCACAACCTCATGCTTCTCTTGGATGAGGAAATTAAGACCCCAGATTTGGTGAAATTTTAAGGCCAAGCGAGGTAGCTCATTCATGTAAAACTGTCACCATACTTTTGAGGAACCGACTTCCACTGATTCTGATCCTGATATGTTCTAGAATTATCAAGAAATCAACCATCAAATTTCGATTCTTAGAATTGATATTTTGAACCAACGGAGGTTGGTCCAAGTGGTAAGCAGCTTGGTTTGTTTAAGCAAGGTTTTGGTATCGAAACCTTGTGGATAAAAAAAATCACCGCTGAGAGACTCACCCACCATAACCAGGTGTGCAACCTGGGTCGAACACTGGATTAGTTAGGGCAAAGCCCTGAAAATCGAGATTGACAACCAAAAAAAAAGAATTGATATCTTGAGCAGTGAAAAGTTTGACATCAGAGAGAAAAGGATATTCCAATTCACCCGTGAGTGAATGATTGGCACATGACATGCCTGCCTAATAAAGGGTCTGGAATTCCAATGTAAGCTTATCACACTCATGATTATGGTCCAATTGGGTGGGCCTGGGCCCTGGGCCATCTCGTTTGAGGTCTTTAACACAAACCTTTTACTAACTAATAATGGTAACATATAATTTACTGAAAGGCTAATTTTTACTTGAAATTAAAAAAAAAAAAAAAATCAAAAGTGAAATTATATTAGACTCTCCATAGCTACCCTAGAGATTAAAAACCTGACTGTACAAAGAAGGGGGGTGGAGACAGCCACCAAACATGACATAAAGAAAACTTCATAGCTCCTCTGACCAGGTAATCTGCATAAATATTGTCCGACCTATTCATGTGACAAAAGACGACTGTCTGAGAATGAGTTTTAAGCCTAATTACATTTCTCACAACATCATCATTTGCCCCGAATCCAAAAATTCAGCACACTCATTGAGGGCATTAACAGCTACCAAACAATACGAAACAACTAAAATGCGAGAGAGGTTTAAAGAGATAGCTAAAAGTAAGGAGTCCGGAGAAACCAAAGCTAGCTACCGAACATGCAATAACATAATCTCCACCAGGATCCCAAATGACGCTTCCACAACCACCAAACTGAAAGGCTGAATCCCAGGAAGCATCACAACGTATTTTGAAATAATCCTCCACTTGAGTTTGATCAAAGTCATTTTTAGTCTAAATAAAATGATATTTTGCATTTGTTTCTCTTGTGGTATTTGAAAAGCTCAATTGAAGATATTATCTTTTCTCTTCAACTTACCTAGATTTAAAACAAAAGGTACAAGGTACCAATAATTCAGTATTGGAGTAAACACCTGCTGGCACCTTTTGAAGCACTTTCACGTGTGAACCGTGATAAAAATTTCATCTCCTTTCGCGCACGTTAGGAAGCGCCTAATCACAAAAATATATATATTTCAGAATAGAGAGCCATTGCGTGTTGCTTGCTTCGGAAGTAAGCTTCATCTTTCTTTTTTCTGAAAACCCCCAATCTGCTCTTGCTCACCACTACTAATAGGGTCTTGGTTGATTTCCCTTCCTTTAGCTACTCAGATGTTTTAGTTCGCTAACTTTTAAAAGTTCAAAGAGTTTTAATTGAATATGCTAACCATTAAAAAAAGGAAATTGAAAATTTATAAGGGTATTTATGGTCATAAAAATGACAATATGCTCTTAATTTATAAGGGTATTTATGGTTTAATTCTTTATCCTAAAGGGTAAATGTCTGTGCTCATCCCATACTTTTTCAAGACACATAAAAGTGAAGTCCATTAAGGTCTATCTTTGGTTTTTCTTTTGAGGATTAATGAGAGGTGGGTTCTCCTCATTATGTGTGGTGGATAGGTTTGAGAATCTCAACTCCCAAGCTTCATGGTCCAAATAAAAATTATAGAAATAAAGGGAGGAAAAACAAAATGAAAACAAATACGTGCTACATAGGATCAGTAGAACTCACCATTGATCTTGGTCTATGGAAGGGGTGTAGGGGGCGACATAGTATGACCAAACCCATTATCCGATTGGAGTCTATATATATGTATTTTATGTTTGTTTACCACATTTTTGAGTGATTTGAAATTTTTGATTAGGGTTTTGACTAAAAGTTATTGTAAGATTGTTTCTTGATGAATGATTATGAGATGTCTTTCTATACTTATTCCCCATAATGAAAAAGTTCTTCATTTTACCTCTTTTTTTTTTCCACTATGGACAACCAGAAACTGTAGAATGGTTGCAGATTTCTTCTTTTCTGTCTGGGAATTTGGTAGCCATGGATTTTCAACGAAAGATTTGCTCAGCTGTCTGTATTAAACGCCTCCAGGTACGATACCCGAACTGTTCTTGTCAAATTTGCTAATTCGGTGCCCGAAAGTAACTACAACAGATTGAAGAGCGAAGACTTTAAAGATGGGGGTCAAAGTCAAAACTAATCAAAATGGAATTGGTGAGCTGTAAAGATCGTAGCTCAAATTACTGTTCAAACACAAACACAGTTTGCCCATCACCTGTTCGATTAATTACCCCTTACAGTCTTAATTACCTCTTCTCCTTTGCATGGAATATCTATCTATCTCTATTTTCTTTTTTCAATCAAAGATGGCTTGCAAAGCATGCTAGACAACATGAGTGTGAAGCCGACACATAACCCTTTTGTTTGAAGAATAATATCCACAATTAGTCATGGAATGGTGAGGTTAACTGCATCATTAGTATTATTAACTGCCTGTCTTGCTATGACTCCATCCTTTAACTTTATTTTGAAGGACGGTTGGACATTTTTTTGCTCCCCCCTTTTCCTTTGAATGCTTTGGACTTTTGACCACTCTGTTTTACCTATTTGATCTAAGTTAGGAGAGTGACTAGGGTCTTGTCCATATCCCATATTGGTATCAAACTTGCTCATCGGTTCCTGTTTTGGTTACAACTACTGATGAAGGAATCTCAAGGAGTTCAATCTGCACTGCTATTTATGAGTAATGGGCTGTCCAAGAATTAACCACTGGCCTCTTCACACCTCAATCCCAATGGATGACAAGAACAGAACTCTCTCTCTCTCAGTATCTGCTTTTAATCTGATTCCAAGTTTCTTTTTAAATTACAACCAGTCATTCTACACTTTTGCAAAGGAATTGGATTGCTTGGTTTAATTTCCTTGTCATGTCTTTCGCTTTTTCTTCACCACATCCTTATCCTTCTTACTGATCACCTTCCCTTTTCTATAGTTATCCTTGGAGAAGAAGAAAGAGATCTCATCCACCGATCAATTTGATGTTGTTTGCTTTTGTAGTTGAAACAGTAAAATCTTGAATGCTTTTTCTTTTCCATCCTTTTAACTGGTAATACCTAGGGTTGTGTTCAATGTGAATCTTATGAATTTATCTTGAAGGATCAAGGCTATGGCTGTAAAAGCAAAAGCAGCCACCTTTCTTGAAAGAATGAGTTTCTCCATTTGAAAAAGAAACTAAAAAGATTTAAGAATGTAATTCTGTTTTGTTAATGGCAAACACATATGCTCTTTATCTTTCTCTTTCTCCCATCCTCTTATTCCTTTCCTTTCAAATTATGAAATAAAGCTTGTAATTTATTAAGTTGATCAGGTCAACTTCTAAATTGAATCATAAGTGGAATAGTTGATCATAATTATGATGATAATGCAAATCTAGCATCAGCCAGCACAGATAAACATTAATCCTTTTGGGTTTTATATTTGTTTTTCTACATAGAGAGATATGTCTGGTCCTCTACAGAGGCTCCATGAACCCACCAAGGAAAAGGCTATGTAAGTGTTGGGTTATCTTTAGCTTTAGAGAAAGTAGAACCAGATGTGAATTCTTGATACATGTTTTGAGGCTTTTAATCATGAAACAACTAGTTATCTCATCATGATCTATCCTTTATGTGACACATATGCTGACGATATGTCTCAATTCTTTAATATTTTAAGAATCATTGAAAAGTTTGTTTTGTGAATTGAAATAAAATGAGAAATCAAAATTAAAAATGTGTGATTTGAGGGGAATCCGATGATACTCACAGTGTCACACACATTGCCAGGACAAAATTGAAAAACAAGAGATTAAAAAAAGAAAAAGGAAAAATTTCCGTTGCCGGGACTTGAACCCGGGTCTTCCGGGTGAGAGCCGGATATCCTGACCAACTAGACTACAACGGAAGCTGTGCTTATTTTTTCGTATACAATCTTACTAATTCTTAAAGCGTTAACACTCACTGAAACGCCCATTTTTGTTTTTCGTTTAGGAGATCTTTTCTCGAAATGTTGAATTTATCATAACATTCACACAAGAACTCAAGAATTAACGTGGTTCGGCATTCATTGTGAAGCCTACATCCACGACAATAAAACCCCAATCAACTATATTTCTGGGATGATGTTTCATTATCTATAAATAGAAAAGAGTAAGAGTTTTACAAGAAGTTAAATTCTAATATAACTCTCACTCTCTTCTCTGTTAGTCTCCTTATAGAGTTGGAAGACTAGCAATTTACATTCATAACTCGAAACGAGATTGGTTTCTAGGATCACTTCTGGGCCTTTTAATAATCAATCTGACAAAGCACCTAGTCAACATTTTTTTTTTTAAAACAACGTCTTCAATAATGAGCCCAAGGTAGCTGCCACTTGGGTCCCCTTGACTTAACTATATTCAAATGTCACTGGTCATTGTCGTCTACTGTCATGAAACATCTTATTTTGAGAAGTGCATTTATCTTTGTTGCTTAGTTGATTTGGGACACATGACACCATAATCAACATTTAATGATAACAATATTGACCGAGATTGCAAGCCACAACACTTCACGATAATTAAGGAAACCAACTGACTAATGCCAAAGTTAAACCCAATTAGTTTGCGATAATTAAGGAAACCAACTGACTAATGCCAAGTTAAACCCAATTAGTTTGAATATTTATCCTATTCATTTCTGCTCCATTTTCTTTTAGAGGCTTTTTACGTGTGAATTTCTTTTGTGGACTTTAGTTTTTAGTGAATCATAAACTGATGTTGAGTTTTTTTTTTTTTTTTGGATAATTACTATTGCCCCCTATACTTTGATTTTATTACTAATGTATCCCCTGTATTTTGCAAAATTACTAATCCAACCTTTAACTTTGTCTATAATTACTAATGCCCCCTACTGTTAAGTTCCGTTAGTTTACTGATGATGTGGCATCTCCATATTTTTAAAAAAATCCCAATCTCTTTACTTATTTACCCTTTTGTCAAGTTACAGTAATACCCTTAATTAATTGTAGAGAAAAAAATAATCATAATCTGTTTTACTCTAAAAAAAAATCACCAAAATAAAGAAATAATAATTGAATAAAATTAAAATAGAAACCGAAGAGGAGGGAAGATAGAATTCCAACTCAGATTTGGAAACTGAATATCGCCTACTTCGTTAATTCCTTCTCTGGCAAGATTTTGTGTTTCATCAATGGTGGGTTAGTAAAGCGGTTAAAAGTCTAAACTCCCATGGGGAGGTGTTACGTTTCGTTTCCAATATTAAAAAAGCACCAGTCCCCCCCCAAAAAAAAAAAAATTTGTGGTTTCCTTCCCTACGTATGCTAGAGGAGAAGGTGGGAAACCAAATCGAATTTGAATTTTGCCAATTTCTTTAATTCAAAATAAATAAGTTTAGTGAAGGTGGAAAACCAATATTTTTTTTAATTCAAAATAAATGAAGTTAGGGTAAAATTGACATTTAATCTGGTTTTTATAAATGGGTAGTATCGTCTTTTGATTTCTTAATTTTAATGAAGGACAAAGTGGACATTACATATTCAAACTTAACGGCTACTTAACACCGTTATAAGGAAGGGGGGCAACAGTAATTTTGTAAAGAACAGGGTTTTATTAGTAATAAAATCAAAGTACAGGGGGGCAACAGTAATTATCCCTTTTTTTTTTTTTTTTTTTTTTTTTTTTTGTAACAAAGGAGCTTTTTATATATAGGGAAATTGGGGTTAAAATAATTACATATGCTGCCGGTAAGGATTGAACCCACAATCTCTCCACTGAGAGGTGAGTTCTCAACCACTGCACTATCCTTCCATTGGCAATATAATATATAACGTGTGGGTTCCAAGCAGACTAACACTTATTAAGTATATTCAAATTTCAAACATAAAATGATCAAAGTACCCTTCAGGTTATTTAATAAATTGTATTAATCTATGGTTTTAAAAAGAAATAAGTGATCATTAATCATTAATTATATGGTTAAAAAAGATATAATAAAAAAAAAAAAGAAAAAAATTATATTAACATAATGTATTAAATAACCTAAGGGGTATTTTGGTCCCTTAACGTTTGAAATTTGAATATACTTAACGGAGTCTAATGGTGTTAGTCTCGTTAGGATCCACAAATAATATATTGCACTAAGGGGACCCACACGTGAAAAACTCTTTATTATTTAATTTTATATTCTTTGTCAGAAATAAACCGGATAAATTTCCATTAGAATTCTGGGCTTTCCGTGTTGCTCCTTGCGGGATCTAGACATAGCTAGTATTCCAAGCTCATATATTTTCTCATTTTCATAGCCCATGCAAATGTCGGTTGAATGTTTGGGTTAGGCACTTCCTATTAGATTAGTTATGGCCCATGCAACAAGCCTGGGCTGCGAAGTTCATGGGTTGTCTACGTGTAGCATTGAATGAGCTTGGGCCCATACTTTCTGGGCTTAAAACGAGGCCCAAAAACCTTTATCCACGTGATTGGATCCAGGAAGTACCACTTGGGGGTCGACTAGTTTCGTTCGAGGTTGGTTGTTTAGCAGTTTAGGCAATCATGCTGACTCGGACGGGGTTACTTGGGCATTAAGTATCCCAGTAAACCCACTGGGCTTCCAGAACTGGAGCCCACCTATTGTGGGCCCGCGTTTTCCTTCTTTGAACACATGTTGGAATTGGGGAACATCACCCATTTTTCCAGGCAACTTGTGCTGTTTCACTGGACTGGCAGCTCAGACGCCTTTTGGTCCATGTACTTTGTTGACCGTTCGATGTGCATCCGCAACTCATTTCTCGATATAGCTTACGCATTATCCAATGCATTTGCGCCACGTGTATTCGCACTTCGAACGTTGGAGGTATGGTGCTATCATCCAGATGCTTGTTACCGTTGTTTGTTTGGCTTGGGGAGGAAGTCAAGGAATTATCCACTACATCCACGTCTATGATTAGACATCATGTTCATCAATAGGCGCGAACCCGAGGCTAGCTCAACGGTCGTGGACAACCAAACGAGGCTGTTGCTTCGGATCCGAGCCTACACCGACATTCTCCGAAGCCTCAGCTGTTTTTCCCGCTCTTGACTTGACTAGTTTACTTCGTTTAGTGGAGAAAGGAAATTTCCTTTTACTCTCTGTAGTCTCTGCCTCAGTCTTACTCTTGCAAGCCCTGACCTTCTCTGTCTCGCTACGAGATGCCCAGGTTAGAACTTAGAAGCTTCTAGTTCCTAAAGATTTAATGTTTCTAAATTCGTTCCGTTCGATCACTAGCTTATATTTTGTTTGATTTATTGATCTGAAATCTTCTAGGATAGTGAACATGTAGGAGTTCTTGATTGTTGGCTTTTTATTGAGCTCCCTTTCGTGTGTTTGCTAGAGATAGTTACATTGATTCTGATGTTGAGAAAGCATATCGTGTTTGAGACAATAGAGTGTTAATGCGCAGAAGATGTTAGTGCTACTGAACTCATCTAAAGCTAATATAGTGTTGGAAGGCTGCAATGCTTGAGTGATTTTCTGGGTGCTATGGTGATAGACTTGTCTTACTAGAACTTGTGCTTATTCTGTAACTCTTTGGATTCTGGAAGAATGTAGAGGTCTTAATGTTCTAAAATGAAGGGCCAACTCATGCATTGAAACCCAAGGCATTAAATTCTTCGGTGAATTTTTTGTGGTTGCAGTAGTTATTAGTCTTGTACCCAAAAATGAATGTGGTTAGAGGCAGAATAAATCTGTCTGGCTTTTTAGGTATCCGGTGACCACCCTCTGTACAATGTCTATACCTCAAGCGATTTCAAATTCTGCTTTATTCTTAATCTGATTTTTCTTCATCCAATCTCCCACAGAGCATTAATACTTTTGAATTCGCATTCATAGTTTCTGAAGTTTCTTGATTAAATCGTGTACTAGTGGGATACCTTGAATGCTCCTATGTATCATCGATGCTCTATCTATTCAACTTGTATTTAAGTCCTCCCCTTTTGTGTTGAATAGTTGAATGTTTACTTTATCTCTGCAAAACACAATTTTTTGCAGGACTTGGCTTATTGATAGTAGAGCAATTGCAAGGAAGGTTAGAAATGCTACTCAAATTACTGCATATCAAGTCAGAAATAATGGGGCGCAAAGAGAATGCCCGAATTGCCATTATCGTATTGACAACAACGATGTAAGCTTTACAGTTTTATTATTTTCATTAATGTGGTTATCCTCTTTATGTTTTCAAGCTGTGTTTCAATGACATGAACTAGGATGAGGTTGAGATCCAATCAATAGTGTCATAGTGATGCTAGTACCTGAAAGTAAATTCATTTTGCTGGGACAAAAATTTATGTTGATGCTTTGATGTAAATATCTAATGTGAATGAACCAACCTTCTCTATCATCTTTGATTTTGATGCATGTTCCAAGCAATGACATACGTTTTTAATGGTTGGGAAGAGGGGTAGTGAGAAATACCAGAATCTTGACACACCTGGAATAATTGCATTGTGTTTACTCTGAAACTCATAACCCTCTAATGTGCAATTACCTTGTGGAACAAATAAATGTTCACAATTTTTTTCTTTCTTTGAGTATTTGTCATAATAGGAGTCCTACTGTCTTTTGCAGATTCATGAATACAGGACATGAGAGGATTTGAAAATGTATATCGACACCCACAATATGAACTACAGTAATTACCTGCAGTTATATTGAGCTGTTGGGTAACAGGATGACAAGTTTGTTTTTACCCATTCTGGATGTCCAGAACACAAACATTGGTGACATTAACATACCATAACTTTGTCTAAATACCAACGATCATCTTCAATTTCAGAATCAGTAATTTTTCCAATGTATCTCTCCCACATCACCCTCCCCCCCCCCCCCCCCAACCTGAAAAGAAAAAAGGCAAAACAGAAACAGAAAAAAAAGAAGAAGCCTTGTGAATTGTTCCCTAAATTCTACTTTACTTTCTAATTGGCTGAGTGTGAGAGGGATAAAAGATCGCCTTTGGTCCAGCATGAGATGGAAAGTCTGCTGTACAAGATCTTGTTGGCAAAAATCTACCAAAAGAGATATCCTGACCATCCAAATTCAAGACTTACGCTTCTCTTTTTGGATAGAGCTATATATAAGCTAACTAGAAACACAGCTCGATGAATAAAATTAAGATTACCTTCTGTTTCTGAGTGCATATCAATGTCTCACTTTAGCTATCCCCTATGACTATTTTAATATTTGTTGAATTTGGAAAATGTTTTATGGAATGTAGCTGGACTAGTGTAGCAAATATTTATTTAACTGAAACTGCATTAATTGTTCTTGCTGTGGAGCTTGTAATGTGCAGGTTTCCATTGACTGGCCAGGTCTGCCTGCTGGTGTTAAGTTTGATCCATCTGATGTAGAGCTTTTAGAGCATTTAGCAGGGAAGGTTGGGCTAGGGAATTCAGAACCACATTTATTTATTGATGAATTCATCCCCACACTTGAGGGTGATGAGGGAATTTACTATAAACATCCTGAAGATCTTCCTGGTAAGTGAGTTCTCAGATTCTTCTGAACCAAGTTGATAAAAATACCATAGTTCTCTGGGACGTTGAAATTTATTTAATTAGAAAACAGAACGATCAGATTTCTCAAGGTCAGGCGATTTATAAATCATCTTTGGGTTGTTCATAAAATACTCTAATATGGGTTCACCAGATGAGGCTGAATTTCTGTGACAGGTGTGCCCAAGGTCCCTTGGATGAGATATCAAATTCCAGCCCAAACAAAATCCATTCCATCTCTGGGACAATGTGCATTCTTGTTTTGATAAGAATGAAGAAGCCCTTCTCTTATATTGGTTTATTTAAAAAAGATCAATTCTTTAAGCTGAATTACTTAGCTCTTACCTGGTCGGGTTCCAATGCCAAAAAGATTTCATTTCTCATCTTTTCCAGACAAAATGTGATCGAGTTGGTGTTTGCTGATTCAATTACTCTATTTGGTTTCCCTTTAGGTGCCAAGAAAGATGGAAGCAGTATCCATTTCTTTCACAGAACAACTAATGCATATGCAACTGGTCATCGCAAGCGCCGCAAAATTAACAATCAATGTCCTTTGACAGAGGAGCCTGTCCGCTGGCATAAGACTGGTAAAACAAAGCCTGTACTACATAATTGGAGTTCATAAGGGATGGAAGAAGTTTATGGTTCTCTATAGAAGTTCCAAGAAGGGGTCCAAGCCAGATAAGTTCAATTGGGTGATGCATCAGTACCATCTAGGCATGAAAGCTGATGAACAGGAAGGCGACTATGTTGTTTCCAAAATTTTCTACCAACAGCAGCAGAAGCAACAGGATAAGAGTGATTTCAATCTAGCTACTGAAGAATCTGATGGAGTAAAAGTCCAACCCAGTCCATGGACACCTAAAACAGATACTCCAAATCTACATCGACCAGGAAAACGTCCTTTATTTGATGAGGACAACGAAGAGAAGGTAAAGTATTCAACTTTGCGGCCAATTTTTATTCTGAACTGTTGGACAATGAAATGCAAATGCTCCACAGGTGGATGAGGAAGGATGCTTAACTGATGGCATGTGATAGGTGTGGTGTATGTGTAGCAATTTTGACTGATTGTCTGATCACTTATTGCCCTCCTCATCCACTTTTGAATTGTCAGACCAAGAAATTATAGAGTGGAAGCCCTAAAAGTAGGGTTGGGATTTTTCTGATATAGGGGGCTCTACGTGAGAATGATTTGTCATGCCTAAGGGTATAGAACACCGATATGGAGGTTCTGCTCTCTTGGACTTCCCATGTGGCTTCTCTAAATGGGATTATCGGTTCCTTTGCCACTTCTTGAGTAACTATTACTGATTGATGGGGGGAAGAGACATATGTAGATTGGTACAACCGGAGGTATCATGAGAATTTTTCCATCTACATCCATTGACTTAGAATGTTTAAATCGAAGTTCTTGTTGTGAATGTTGACATAGAAACCTCCTGGGCTGAAAACTGATTCAGCATAGAGCATGCCAACTCTTACATTGATCATCAATTAGGTTAGCTTTAGTTTGTGATCTCTCCCCATGTATCCAGGGGTGGATGCTGAGTCCTGGACCTGCCAGCAAGCAAGGCATATACATGTCTTGGTTAGATCAACTTCCATTTTATTATCATTAAAGTAAAATAGTTTAGTCATATTTCTGGAAATTGATCAATTTTCTGTATACCCTTGCATGCAAAATTGCAGAATCTCAGATATGACCCTTTTTCATCATATGGATCTTTACTGAAATTGTTTCTTGTGGATTAGGAATCTGAATTCATCCGGGAGGCAACTCAAACCCCTCTGCCTGCTATTCATCTTGATGATGAAAAGCTGGATGTGTCATGGTGGGCATGCGATTCTCAGGCTGTTGTGGACCCTGATCCAAATGGTGTAGATGACTCATTGTTATGCAAGGAAATTCTCGAGTCTTATGCTCCTATTAATTATCCAGGACTAAGAAATGCCTCTCAGCTCCTGGACTCCAATGGAAACCAAAACGATACAGTTGAAGGAGATGTCACTGCAGCTGACGGGATCCCTGATCTTGATGGCATTGATCTTGGTACTCCACCAGATTTTGAACTTGCGGTAGGCCTCTCTTCCTTAGCTTTTTCATTGTTGGTTTACAGTAATAATGGACGAACTAGATGTAGGGAATGTGTGCTTTGTGGTTCCCATGTGAAAGTATGAATATTTACATCACCAAATGAAGGAGCAGATTTTTTTTTTTTTGTTCATTCTACCTTTCCTTCCCCCCCACCTCCCCTTTCTTTTCTGGCATAAGATAGGTACCTGTTTCTTGGGGGATGGACGGAAGCTTCCCTGGAAGTTTGAACTCAAGACCTCTTAGTGTTTTGGCCTTTTATTCTCCTCAGTGTTCTCAGCCTCGTGCATAGAGTTTATCACCTCTAGCTCGAAGTCTTTTTGTTCCAGTTAGGGTAAGGATTGGAGGTGGAGACAGTTGTTCATGTTCACTTTGTTATGTACAAATCTAGTGGGAGTCAACCCTTGGAATTTGTTTTCAAATTTTTTGTGTTATATTTCCACAGTATAGTTTGTGATTTCACCTCATAAAGACAGACAGCTTTGATTCCATATTACTATCAAGCATTGCAATTTAAGCAGAACATAATATTCTATCTTCTTATTCTCATATTGCAGGATTTGCAGTTCGGTTCTCAGGAAAGTATTACGGGTTGGTTAGACAGGCTTTAAGGAGATGAAGTTAGGCAAGGTCCCCATGGAATGCATGCAGTAGCCCAATTTTGTTTCAGTTAGTGGAGTGATGGAACTTTGGCTCTGCAGATGAAGTTTACAGTCTTGGCCACAGTGAGTGGGTCAACTGTGTTTTGGATATCTGAAAAGGTTTTAGAGCTGCCAGTGCCATTGAAATTGAAGAACTAGTTGAAGCTCTTCTAACTGCAGCTCCCTCCCAGTTTCCCAATGATACATGGGAGATTTTGGCATGACTGCAGTTTGGCTGGACTGGGAAATGATCCTTAGCTTTTCCCAACTCTCAACTTTCTGTCCTTCCGGTGCAGAACTCAATGTTTGGCCTTCCCTCAAGTGGAGCAACCACTAACCAGG
This sequence comes from Hakea prostrata, assembly GCF_041222555.1. NCBI lineage: Eukaryota > Viridiplantae > Streptophyta > Magnoliopsida > Proteales > Proteaceae > Hakea > Hakea prostrata. Next base: position 14,592,285 of record NC_142607.1, read on the forward strand.
CTAATTGCAGCCTCAGGTATAATGGTTCTTCCAGGAAACTGGAGAGCAGCAACTTATAAATGTATTATCTACCAAACAAGAAGTGTATGTGTGGCTTCATGCTGAACTTATTGCTTTGTTATGAATATTTACATAAAGATTGTGGTATCCCTATAGTGGCAGAATCAAGTTTCAATGTGAAAGCTTCAGTTATGGGCCGAAGCTGAGGATGGGCTTTGCAGGATGTGTAGAAGCCCAATATTGTTGGTTTTGGCTTGTAGTCACACCAACCTTGATTGGGGTGGGGACCATAACAAAGATGGGTGGCCTTAACTGGTGGGCCATATTAATTCCCAACCATGTGGGCCCTAAAATTTCTTACCAAAAAATATGTGGGCCCTAAAATACTCAATCCAGATGTTAGTCTTCAGAGCTCTCACAGCCCCTATTTTTCTTTTCTGGTAAACACACGGCTCCTATGATGGCTAACAAGGAGTAGAGTCACTAATATCTTACACGTAATATATGTTTCCATTCCCACTAAGCTTGGTGAGATTCTCACGCTTCTACCTCAATAATTTCTCTCGTCCACCACAATTTTCACATGAATTCAACCTACCCACCTGACAGCAGATCCATGGCTGTTGAGTTCCTTACATTAGTGGTTTTGTGTCCATCCATGCTTGCCTTGTTTCTATTTTCTAGTTAGAATGCAATCTGCTTTGGTACAACCTGATGTGAATATGGTTTATCAATTCAGTTCGGATTCCATTTAGTTGGGACAAGACTTATTGTTGTAATCCATCTGGGAATTTCTGATAATGTGTATAAATCACGGTTGATCCAATCCAGATACCTGCAACCATGTTCCATATAACTTCTCCAGTACTCTTCACATGACACTTCATTCATTGGATGAGAAGATATCTTGGGCGATTAAGAATCAGATTCTAATATATATACTAAAAAGGTCTAATGCTGTAAGCTGCGTGCTTCTGACCTGTATAAGAAAAAGAAAAAAATTTAACAATTTATACAGTATTTTAAGGTTTTTTTTTCACCAAGCTTCACCTTCAAGGAGATCGAATTAGCCAACAAAAGCAGCAGTCAAGTTCCATCAATGAAGACAGGGCATGAAGGAGCTATCTATTTTTTATTTTTTTTTGGGTAAGATAAGCAACTATGTACTTATGTTCATCTTTTGGTCAATTTTTATTTTTGTTTGTTCCACGAGATCTTTATTGCAATGCAAATATAAAAAGGGGAAAACACACTGTATAAGGTTTCAACACAAGCAGAGTTCTGAAGACAGTTTTCATAAACTTTTGCTGGAGGCTGTTTTGTTCCCTTAATCTCGGGGTCAAAGGCGTCTACATTGGGACTGTTGAAACTACATTTTTTTCCTTTTAAATTTTTTAAAATTTCTTTTATAATCTTCGTTTTTACACATAGCACTTGCCCCCTTCCCCCTATTTTTTTTGAAACTCAGAAAATTCATTGTCTTCTATGTAAAGTATCAATACTTGACCCCCTCCCAAAGTTCAATCCTAGTTCCACCCCTGCTCGGGTTACAATTGCAGTGCAAATATCCTGGCTTCAAAGGCTTTTTATACCATATATATAATTGAATAGCTCTATTTTAGTATTTTAACAGGAAAAATAATAATATCTATCCATATTACATTTCCCACCTTCTTTGCTCCCCCATTTACACCATGGACCCACACATTATCTCCACATAAAATGTCGTCTCTAAAAGTATTTTCCATCACCCCTAGTAGTGGGAAAGTGCACTTACAAATTACAATAATGTTAGAAACTTATCCCCAATGTTTTTGATATTCCTTTAGCTCTTACATCTTTATGCTTCCTTTTTTTCTTTCTTTAATACTTTTCATCGAACACAAAGAAGACATAAAATATTTGCAAAAGTTACTCCACCGATGGCCATGTCATTGATTCCCACGGTAGCACCATAAGATTCACGAAGAAAAGGAAGCCCAAATGGCAAACTTTCATGCGTCGACGAAACCAGTGGAGGTTCCATTCTTCATTTATCAGATGTTCTTTCTGTTTCTTAATGATATATCTACAAGCTTTGCCGCCTCAAATTAGTCATCAAACAACCCCCAAGTTCTGAACTCTTTCCTGGGACAAAACTCTGTTGAGTCCTGAGTTGAATGAATTTTCACTGCTCGGGGCACTTGTGAATGACCAAACACTCAAATCATCTCATGTCCCTCTAATGATGGAGCCATGGAGGCCATATACCACAGGGATCTAGAAAACAATTACAACAGGAGGTAACCTGTTACAGGTATAGACTGCATTTCAACAAACCAAGACTAGACTAGACCCACATGCCAGCTTCATAATCTGAGAACTTGTAGAGCCTCAAAATAATTTTGGAAGTCAATTTAATATTTCTCAATCAGTCTCTAGGGTTTACAGCAGGACAGTGATGAGGCAAATGGAATATACCAGTTGATAAACTGCAAATACATCACAGAATAATAGATTGAAAATGCTGGCAGGATAAACACAGCAAATTCACAACTAGAAACTAACAACCCCAGACAAGTGGGGATTTTCCAATTGTCTTGTTTCACTGTCACCTGAACAAACTCAAACCCTATGGAATGTAAGAATATCACCACCACAAAGACATCCAACTATATTATTCCCGATTTAGAGGTTTCTTAGATTACTTCCAGGAGAAATAAAACAATGTTCAAAACCACCACAAATTTCTTCTAATTGACACAAGAAAATAGTGAAATCAACATTATCAAGAGTTCCTATTTTAAGCATCTCAATGTACATGTCAACAAATTAAAATGAGAAGAATACAAGAATAGATTAGTCTCAAAGAACCAAAATTCCCACCATACAAAAGCTCGGGAAATGTCATCAGTTTTCAATTTGGGGGAATTAATCATACCACCTCCAAGGTGATTTTCCCCACATAGCAAGCTTGTTTGGCAAAAAGACATGATCTCCACATGGACGAAACCAAACAACAGGAAAAGAAAAGAAAAAACAAAGGGGAAATATACAAAGTTTCACGCAGGATATACTCACCCAAGCTCCCCCCTCTCTTCCCTCAAAAGAATGATGGGTACATGGTCTTTCTAATCTCAACACCACAACACAGTCATCAATTGCCCCACAGGAACACTCTGGAGGTGTCAATAGTTCTGCCCTTTATAAACTTTACACTGTAGAAACTCACTCAACCTCAAAGAGACTTAGCCACTGTCTCTTTTGCAGTTGCCAGGCAAGAGAAATTTATACTTGTCAGCATTGTTTAAAAGAAATGCTGGGAGATGAACTGCTGAATGGGAAGATGGTATTGGTCCTAACTTTCCAATGATCTCCTTGAAAGTGTACTCCTCAGGAAGCATGTCAAATAGGTCGGCACCTTTGCAGATTACATCTTGAAGCCGTTTCGGATTTAAGAAATGAGTAAATCTCACTCGATCAACATGGCTGTAGGCTTTTATCTTAAATATGAATTCACTGATACGACGGAAACAAAAGCTACAATGCCACCCAGCATCTGCCAGGAGATCATCCGTCTGACGATAATGTGCATACCTTGTCTTCCCCGTCTGATACCTGTGGACTGAAGCTCTCCAACTCTTGTCATCCAGAAAAAATTCAAACGAATACAAATAGTTCTTCAGTTGAAGATGGAGGATGGGAGGGATTTCATCACACCACCTCAAGAGATTAATCGTGTGGCTGCTTGGTATCTCATCAACATCTGACATAATCAACAAGTCATCATCAGTGATGCCAGCTATTTTGAGGAGCTGATCAAGTGCGACTCGCTGGTATGCCTCCTCAACAAACGGGTTTTCTCCTTTTTTAAACCTCCCTCCAAAGGTCCCATAAGTTAGCCGGGGCTCAACAAATTTGAATTGATGTCGATGGCTTGCAAAGATCAGAGGCTTTGGCAATCCAGTGAAGGTTGAATTCGATTCTAGCAGAACAAATTGGGTGATGTAAGGATACAGTTCCTTCCACCGTAAGGTAAGGATATCCACTTCATTGCTGAACAAGACTGCATCAAATACTCGTCTGGGTGACTCACGAATTCCCCATCCATGAAGTTTGCAAAGGTGCTCCATTGAGACATTCTCGTGATAATAATGCGGAATATTATTAAAAGGTTTGGGTGGAGATTCCCATAATGGCCGTAAGAAATATGAGATCTTCTGCCCATGCATATAGATAGCTAAACTGCATGTTGGAATCATAATGAACAGAAGCATGAAGATCTTCAAATCCAACCCCCGGAGAATACAACGGAGTCTTGACAAGCCCAATGCAGCACGCGTTTTCTGCAAATTGAAATTCAAGGATACTTAGTTTCTTTCCCCGGAAACCTAGAATAAAATAAATAGAGACGAAAACAATAGAAACGCGACCCATCCCCAAAATGACGATTGAACATCGACGAAAGTAGATAGAAGCCTAGACCATAATCTATCATTTTTTCCAAGTTGAAATAAATAGGAAAAACTGAAAAGGCCTGGACGAGGGTCATTTTGCTAGCATGAATAAGCTCTCTCCAGTTATTCAATCGCTAATGGAAATAAAAGAGAACCTTCCCCGTTCAATTCCTTTTTTTTCTGCAACGAAAAGAGGTAGAGCTTCGGATCCTCATACCCAAAATCCACAACTGAATTACTCCAAATCATAGATTTCAAAATCTCACTAACACACATTGTAGGTAAACCCTTGAAAAAGGGTCCAAAAGGGGGATTTTTAGGGCCACAAAAATTTACAAATACATTCGAAATTCTAAAGAGAAAACAATACAATAGCTAAGCAAACCCTTATGTGGACAGAATTAGGGTTCATCTTATGATGACGACTACCAGGAAAGTGAACACAAAACAGAGACACCAATTGAAGAAAACAGGAAGTCGTTTTCCATTGACATAAATTTTTAAATTAACAAAAATCGGCGAAGTAAAGGGCAGACGAGAGACCGAAAGAAGATCCTATCTTAAACTGAAAATAAATAATAAAATAAAAGGAAAAGAGCAAAATACCTCGCCACAATAATCTTCACAGATATCATCCGTCTTCTTAGAGCTGTAATATCCACCGTCAGGCATTATGAACACCCAATTTGAAGAAGAAAAAAGAGAGTATTTGGGGATCAATTCACGCTCCAATCTGCCTCTTTTTTTTTTTTTTCTCTTCTATCTCTCTCCCTCTCAGCAAACCAAGAGGAAATAATAGATCAAAGTTCAAATCTCGCCAAAGGATAGAAAAAAACCCACTTGAAAACCCAGGCAGAGAGCGTTACAGAGCTCAGCGATCTTCGTATAACCCCGATCGTCTCTTCGGCTTCTCCACCAGCTTCGGCAATTATAGCCGTTTGGTGGTTTTCGCCTTGATGCAGATACTCCACTTCGCAAATACAAAACCGCTCACCCAACAGAAAAAAAATTGGAGGAATATAGAGAAGAGAGAGAGAATCGAAAAACCCTAAAAAAAATCTAAATTTTTTGAAGTGAAACCACAAATGAAATAAAAAAAAAAAAAAAAAGAAATAGTGAATCTTTTTAAAAAAAATTTAAATGTACAGAAAAAAGAGAAGAAAGCCTGTGCCTCTCTGGAATGGATGGCAGTTGTAACTTGTAAACAAATACAGAAGAGCCGTTTCTCTTTGTTTTTTCTGTTTTTTTTTTTTCTTGTTTCTCTTCTCTCTCTCTCTCTCTCTCTCTCTCTCTCTGTAACGCTTCCTTCCCACTTGTTTTTTCTTTTCTTCTACTCTCTCTCTCTCTCCCTAATCACAGCTTTATATACACTTCTATCAGACATTGCCTGTCTTCTACCATTTGATTCATTTGACCATTATACCCTTCTCCTAATTCCCAACAGATATAAGGGTATTTTAGGTATTCAGAAGATACGCTGGGCCCACGCGCCAATAGACCAGGTCGGTAGACCCAAATGCATCCGTTATGTCGTTTTGAGTTGATATTTTCTTTTCTCCTCTTTATTTATTATAATAATAATAATAATAATAATAATCATTTGGATTCTTTAAAATAATACTTCAAATAATGAGGGGAGGTGGTTACCAATAAAACAAACAAAATAATGAGAGAAAAGGTGAAAACAGTTCCGGTTTTAATGGAATTAGGATCCGGATCCGTATACATCCGTCCGTTGATATTTCACTTATCATGTTTTAAGAAAAATCTCACCAATTTAGGTAGGAATTTACAGAAAATTTAAGGGCCTCATTGGCTACTTGAGTCAGCAGATTTCAAATATCTAAAGATTTCAATTAGATTCAATGGTGGCAATTCAATCAATAAAAAGACATTTCTCTATCATCGACTTGGTCAAGGAGATTAAGGAGTTTAAGAGAAATTTTAATCTTTGTAAATTTGTTCATCATGTTCGAGAGATCAATACACGTACCAAAGGTCTTGGGTTCGCATCTACTCGGCGGCATTGATATTAACTTGACCGGATAAACTTCAATTCAAAAAAAAAAAATCTTTTTTGTAGATGCTACCCGGTATGTTGTCCTCCCTTGCTAATAAAAAAAAGTTTTAAAGCTTGTAAATATTTTTTCCCCCTTTTTCAATAAAAAATTCATTTTTCTCAAAAAATATATTTTTTTGAGATTTACTAAGGCATAATTAATTGAACAGTAAGATTCATACTTGTTTGTAAGTGGGGAGGTCGTAGGTTCAACCCTTGCTAACGACATTTTCAGTATTTAAAAATCACCAGTACCACCAAAAAATATATATATATTTAGAGTTTTCAAATTTATAAAGTCATGATTCATTAAATTAACTTTTTGGTTAACCTGAATTTGTGGAATGAAAACCTTAGAAAACTCTTCGTTTTTGTTAGAAAGTTGAAGTTCGGACAATACCGTCCAATGTTTAACTCTTTTAATATTATGAGTGAAATTTTTGTGCTTTTTTATAGAAAGAGTGAAATCTCTATATTTCACCCTATACCCTTAAATTTAAGATTCATATTTTTAATGTAAAAAATAAATCTCTAGATTTTATGAATCCATGAATTTCTATAATTAAATAAGTATAAATCTTGCATTTATGAATGCAAAGATTCATGTACCTAAACATGCCTAAGATTTTTTGCCTTTTCTATGTCACTTTCAGTGGACCCCACTTTTCTATATTTTCCATCCTTTTTTTCCTTATAAACAAACGGGGCTTGTAAGTTGTAACACCAAAAAGGGGGGAACAAGAGAAATGTGGACTTGCGTCAGAGACGGGTCGGACTCGGTCATAGGTTGGTAGACATGGAAAGATGATTAGATGAGTTAGTGACGTGTTTTAGTTTGGTGGACTAATTAAATGTTTTTTAGAGACTATAACAACGCGTTTCAAATTTACAAACTAAACATTGAATCCAACAATACAGGACAACAGGATCCAAGTCTTAATTAAAAGTCATTAAACCAAATTTATTTATCAACGTTTGTTGGTTCAACTGATCATAATCAGTTCAACTGACACGTTTTATAACGTTCGATGGTTCAACTGACCGGCTTGAGTTGGTTTGACCATAATCAGTTCAGCTGACACGTTTTCTAACGGTTTCATGGTTCAACTGATCGGCTTGAGTTGGGTTTGATTTACCCTTTCTGTTAGTAAGAAAAATCAAGTTGCTACACCTATCCAGTATTTAATAAAGTAACTCCTTGAATGAGTTAATAGATGAAGAGTTCAAATGAGGAATCAAATATGGAATTGGAATCTTGAATGAACCAGGTCAATTACAACTCTTAGATAATCTTGAATTGAATTTTTATTTTTATTTTTATTTTTGATTTGGCGGTGATCTTGGTGAGTGTGGATTATCTCTCTTGACGACTCTTTTAATGATATTATAACCACAAATTATGTAAGAACCTACAAATAAAAATATTGTAAACTCCTTATAGTTCGTGGTCAACAATTGTCAGGGGAAACAATCCGGATATTATCTAGGTCTTGGTATTTAGGCTTTTTGGTTCAAAAGATCAAATGGACCACAGCTGATGTGGTTGACTTCGATCTTATTTTTTGGTTCTTAGATCGAAGGGTAGATAAAGTCAGTGGTTTATTTTTATCCGAAAAAATCTCATTTGAGTTGAAAATTGAAAATTTTCAAAAAATAGAATTAAGTACTCGACATGTTAGATAGACACTAGAATTCGTTTATTTAAAAAATATTTCAACTCAATTTAATTTATTTGACGACAGAAGAATTAAGTACTTGACCATGACTTGTCATTGGGACCACTAGACCCAAAAGAGCAACCCATAAATCTGTTTTTTTATTGGTTGAAAAACGCATTAACACTTTTTTTTTTTGTGAGGGGGTTGAATACACCGATAAATATGTTGAGGTAAAGTAATTGGACAAATCAAATTTATCAAATAAGTAATTGTATACAACTAAGGTCCTAGGATATTATTTTTTCGAAAATCGTCTTGGACCCCTGTAACCTCCCTCGTGGCTTGTCTGAACTAGTTTTAGAGGACACCTGTGGGAAGCGTTATCAAAGGATGTAATCTTTCTTTTCTTTCCAGTTTCTAATTCAAAGCACCTTTTACCACATAAAGATTAAAAAATTTAAAAAGTCTATTTTACTCCAAAGTTTATATGATTTCTAAGTCAAATTTAGCTTGAAATAATGAACAAATAGATTTTGTTCAATAATTCATAGTTTGATATACAAGAGACAATTGACATCAATAAAGAGAATGGTCGTGGTGGTGGGCCTGGTGGCAGTAGTGATAGTGATACTAGATGGTAATTACTTCATTAACATATAACCCCACCTAACCAAACTTTATAAGATAATGTAATGGCCTTAATTGTTTTCTTTATTCAAATTATAGTTTGTTTGTTATCAGTCACATTTTAAGCTTGTTTATATAGAGGGGGTAAATTAGACATACGGGAGAAGCCATAACTCCAAAGAAATTTGAACTCTTGACCTTTTACTTCTGAAGTGGTTGGTTTTTTTGTCAATTGAATCAAACAAAATTTAATTTAATTACTAATTTAAAACCAACATTTTTTAAGTTTATGCATCAATTAAAATGCCATTTTATTTGTTATCTTTATCATGCTATTTTCAATACCATCAAGATGTTATTTAATTATCCACAAGGCATGATTTCATGTCTCGATGTTGAGAGTGTGTAGCCATCATGCCTTGCACACGACCATGTACTAACATCATGTCATTTTCTTTGTAAATGTGCGATATGTGTCAATTACATCAAAATATTAAAATCCATTTACAAGTCACATTAATTTTATTTTTTTTAAATTTAATCACAAATCTTTGATGTAACTTATAAATAGATTTCAATCATTTGATGTGATATTAGAACACATATCATACATTTACAAGGAAATGAATGGTCCATTCCTGACAAAGAAATGGACTGAATAAATTTCTAGTTTCAAGCAAGAAAAACAAATTTATGAGTGCAATCTATGTAGATGTAATGGTGATAGTAACACTTGTTGGAATGCTTATGCCATGCCACATGCAACTATTACTGTTACTCCTTCAATGCATGTCACATGACAAATGTAGGAAGACAGGAAAATCAAACAAATGAAAACAGAACCCAAATAAATCAAATATCTTTTCATAAAAATATAATTTGTTTACCGTAAAAGCTTCATGTACTGTTGCATTCCCATTCAACTTCACATGGTTTATTGAATTTCAACCCCCAAGGGAAAAAAATTTTTGGGAAGGAAGAAAGATTTTCTATCTTGACCGGAGAGGTCTATATTTTTCTATACCTCTTCACCACATTATAAGAAAGAGAGATGCAAAATATGAAAGAAAATGATAAATAAATAATTCTAATATTTATTTTTTAAACCATTTAAAGAATCTTAATAGATCAAGATATTTTCATCTTAAATATGCAATTTGGTAGAAGCTTAGGATTGTAATGTTTTACGTTTTCCAATGATGATTCTTCCAAACAAAGATAATTAAAATTATTCATCAAATTAACTACATTAAAACACACCGCCCGCATTGAAAGTGAAGTCAAGTACACAAGTAAGATAATAGTAATAAAAGATTTAAAAATAATCATCTATACTAAACGTGGGAAACGAGATTGTTGCCATGTTCCCTTCATTAAGAGGTCGAATAAGATTAAACAAAATAATACTTTAATATTGATGTAATTTTTAATTTACATGTCAATTATATATTTCTCTTCTCAACCCCTTATTGTTTTAACTCAATTTTTATTAGAAGATGAGGTGGAAGGTTTATGTTTGATTTTGATCGAGTCTAATTCACCCAATCTAATCCAAAACCTATCTTTTTGACCATGACCAGGTTAGGCCCAAACCTTGACACTCAACTTGGTGACTTGTTTTCATACCCTATCTTCTCTGCTATTTTCTGTCTTTCAAAGCATGAAAAGGTTATCTTAATGGTGTCATATAGCCAGTGAAGCATGACAGTTTCAGAAGGCAAGAATTCTGGGAAGTCAACATATCAGGCCACATGTCAGTATCTTATGATATTAACTTCTTTTAAATCAAGATGATGACTAACTATATCTAATAGAATAACATATAATTCATATTCTAACATGGAGCAGCTAGACCAGGGTCGTCTTATTCTCACAAGTCGGCACCTTCTTTAATCATTCTTATATGCCTATTTTGGGTTTATTAGATAATAGATTGTTTCATCAAATTATCTTGTATTCAATCATTTGATAGATTTTTATTTAAAATTTTTAATGATACTTTATCATTTTCATTATTTTATTTGGATATTTATATTTCAGTCATATATTTTGAGTCCTGAAGACACATACCATCACTGTTCAGGTAGAAACATGGCATGCTGCAGGCATCCACCGTCTGAAGCTGTGTCTCTCTACACATACAGAGCCAGCAAAGCAAAAATCATGAAGAAACAACTAAAGAAAAAGTTTACTAATGCAATATCTCAACAGTTCTGGATAATACATGAATCATCTAAAAGAAATAAACCATACCAACTACCCTCTTTTCACTTTCCATATACTAGCAGTCCTTAATGAGACTCATGAACTATTGAATGCTGATGGGTCATCCTAAGATAAAAAAATTATTCAACAAATATTGATCTCATAGCATGTTTGAAATTTTTAAATGCATCAAGCTTCTATGGCATGTGTGGAACACAGCATTCCTAGGTGATTCTACAACACATCTTGTTATACAAAGCCATAGAAACAGCTTACCAGTAGTCGTTGCAGGAACAGTATCCTTCTTTGAAATGGTGGAAACGATTACGATCTCTGACAATAATTTCTCTACTATATAATTTCGATATGATCTTTGTTGCGGTGTGGCAGTCAGTACAGACTCTGAGGTTCTTAGATATTCGAATTGTGGTTCCAGGTGAAGTTCTAATAAGACCGAAGGCAATAGCCAACTTCTCACTATGGTGGGAGACTGATGCTTCTTTTCCATCTTCCTCTGCATCCAATCTTGCCTCTGCCGTGTTAGGCACATAACCAGCAGTCTTAATTCGCTCAATAATGTCCTCAATTGCACCATAAATCTCCTTTAATTGTGGATGGGAACTGTCTTCTGCAAAAAATTCATGAACCACTCCATCCAACTCAATTGAACTACATCCTGGTGTCTTCTTGATTCCCTTCTCTTTCATCAGATTCCTTACCTTTAAAGCATCCCCCCAGCAGCCCACAGATGCATAAATATTAGATAGGAGAATATAATCCCCACTATGAGTGGGATCCAGTCTTGCTAGCTGTTTCAAAGATTCTTCCCCAATTTCAACATTTTTATGAACCTTACACGAAGCCAAGAGTGTTCTCCAGACAACAGAATTAGGTTCAATAGGCATGTTTTTTATAAATTGATATGCCTCTTCAATAAGACCCGCTCGACTAAGAATATCAACCATACAACCATAGTGCTCAATCCTTGGCTCAATGCCAAAGTCTCTGTTCATACTAACAAAAAATCCCCGACCCTCATCGACGAGGCCAGCATGACTACAAGCAGAGAGAACCCCTATGAAAGTCACATCATTTGGTTCAATATTATTTTTCTGCATCAACGAGAAGAAATCAAGTGCCTTTCTTCCCTGACCATTGCTAGCTAGACCTTGGATTAGCACTGTCCAAGACAAAACATTTTTTGAGGGCATCTTTTCAAACACGTCAAGTGAAATATCTGCAGATCCACATTTTGCATAGAAGTCCATTAGGGCAGTCCCAAGTGTGACAGTGAGCTTCAATCTCTTCTTCTTTATAAAGGAATGGACCCATTTTCCTGTTTCAAAAGCTCCCAAGACAGCACAAGATGAAAGAACACTGACCAAAGTAATCTCGTTAGGATCCACCTTTGCCATTTGCATCTGGTGGAATAGAGTGAGCGCCTCCCTACATCGGTTTGATTGACTGTAACCAGATATCATGGCACTCCAGGCGACAACATCTCGTTGTGGCATCTCATCAAACAACCTCCGTGCAGTATCCACCTGACCACATTTTGCATACATGTCCACAAGAGACGTTATCAAATTTAGATTCCCCTTAAAACCCTTCGACCTAATAGACTCATTTATCCACTCCCCTAATTTCAAATTCCCCAACCTTCCGCAGGCTGTCAGGACGCTAATCAAAGTAACATCATCAAACTCAACATTACAATGTAACATTTCATGAAACAATTCCACAACTTCCTCCCAGAACCCACACTTAGAGTAACCTGCAAAAATGGAATTCCAACTAACAACACCTTTCACAATCATTTCATCGAACACCCGGCGAGCTACTTGAACTCTGCCACAGTTAGCATATAAGTGGATCAAAGTATTCTGAACAAACTCATGCGGCCCTAAACCAAATTTGAATAACAGTCCGTGGACTTGCTCACCCTCTTTCAAGGCTTTTAATTTGGAACAAGCTTTCAACACACAGGGGAAAGTGTACGTATCTGCGTCGATCGAGCTTTCTAGCATTTGCTTGAAGATGATGATGGCATTTTCTGGGCATGATTTCAAGGTAAAGCCTCTAATCAAGATGTTGTACGCAGCAGAGTTAGGTTCATCGATCGAACGGAAAATTGAAAGGGCGTAATCCATGCTTCCAGGCATAAGGATCGAGGAAGACTCAAGGAGGTGTTCGGCGAGTCTGGGGTTTTGAATTTGGCCGGTTTTGATGACATGGGCGTGGATTTGCTGGGTGTCTTTGAAGGTTTTGCATTGCTCTAGTATCAAGGTTTTCGGATTTTCTGGAAATTGGTGAACGACGGTTGCTGTTTTGGATGCAGAGGTGAAAGTCATGGACGACGATAAACTGAACGCCATATGACAGTTCACTGGACGTTGTTAGTTAGGCCGTTTGGGCTCAGGTCCGGGTTTTAAAACCTAGAATCGGTTTTCGTTGTTGTTGCGATCCGGACCGAGTCGGATGCTTGGTGGAATCGCCCTGGTTAGGCAAGGGCCAAGGGGAAAGGAGAATTACAAACTCGACAAAGGCTAAGTGTTAGGAAAAGGAAAGGGGGAGGAACCGCTGTGGGGGGGGTTGTTTGGGGGAAAAAAGGGGGGGGGGAAAAAAAAAAGGAAAAAAAATTAAAAAAAAAAAAAAAAAAAAACAACCCCCCCCCCCCCCCCCCCCGCCCCCCCCCCCAAGGGGGTTGGGGGGGGGGGGGGGGGGGGGGGGGGGAGAGGAGGGGAGCAACCCCCCTTCCCCCCCCTTGAGAAAAGCTCTAGTTTTTTTTTTCTTTTGGTAAAACAAAAGTTGTAGTCGAGTTTTAGGGAAAGTGGGCTTTAATCGTAGTAAAAATGGGAGTTTCATTTTAAAATACTTCACGTGATAGATTCTTAGACTTCATTGGGCACTTCTTGGAGATTTCTTCTGAAAGAAGCTGAACCTTCTGGATTCCCTACCCAAGCTGAATTTTCTGGATTTTGCACCTCACATGAAGAGAAAATTTTCTAACTCACGTTGTTAGATTCATGACACGTGTCTAATATTAAAAAAATTATTTTTTTAAAAGAAAATACCGAAAATCTTCTCTCCCGGGCTCAAAAGAAGATTTTGTTTTTAAATTAAACAAGTGTCATGTAATCTAACATGTGGGTTGAAATTTTTTCTATACATATGGGTAGAGGATCACACTCTTTATTATGGAATAATTATTAAAGCCCCCTTTTACAATAGCTTAATTAGGAACTCTATCCTACCTTTTATGCTGATGCAAAATTCTCCAATTGCTGTCATCCAGGTTGTGAATTCTTGATACTCTAACTCGAGAAGGTGGCACTAGGTCATCTTATCAATCATATTGTTTCTTGTCATAATCCATTGTCTGATATGTTTACTTTCTTCCTTGGAAGGAGATTTAGAGTTTGTGAACCAAACTAGGCCTAGTTTCAAGGAGTATATTAGGAAAGACCAATGTCCAAAAAGTTAGCGGTATATAGCCAAAACTTGACAATCCCAGACACGAAAACTAGCAATGATATGATATTTACCCAAAGTCAGTGGTAAATCACCGAAATATCGCCCGAAATATCGCGATATATTGCAAATAAATTCAAAATATCGCTAAAATTCTTAAAAATATCGAATGTTTTATAGACGTGGCACTGAAAAATTTCCCATTCTCGTAAATAGAAAACGAATGCATGGGAAAGTGGAAACCTCAAAACCTATGGCGGATTCATACTATTCCTTCTTCTCTAGCAAGGGAAAGGCGGTAGCACACGCTTCTGCAAATTCTTCTTCTAAATTTGTGATCTTAGCTTGGTTCAATCTACTCCAGGTCTTGTATCTTATACTTGCTATTTTCTCATCCCATTCTAATGCGAATTTGCAATGGTGCCTCCCAAATTTGATGAAATTTATGTTTAAGCTTTGCAGAATCGCTAGGAATCTCTCACTCTGTGTCTCTTTCTCTGTCTTTTCTCTCTCTCTCTCTCTCTCTCATGTCTTGGACTCTCTCACTCTTGCTGTTTCTCTTTGTAAAGTTGACTCTCCTCCTATGTCTAGGACTTTCTTGCTCTTGCTGCTTCTCTTTGTAAAATCAACTCCAGCGAATCCATGTTGGCAAAATTTCGCCGATACTTCGGGGTTTTGGTGGTTTCGCCAGCCACCAACACCCCTTCTGTCGGCCACATTTGGTACCTTGAAAAAGACACATGTCCTGTGGAGACCGTGTGACTTATATTTTATATATAATGCTGATGTACTCAAACATTACATTAATACTATTATTATTAACATTTGGGGTAAACAAATATTACATTGTTGAATAATATGCTATTCATTGTTTTTTCCTCATAAAACTAATGACAGGAGCAGGAGAGTGCCAAGAGAAGCTCTCATGGTTGCTGGCGTTGGATTTGCTTTTTTTTTTTGTCCCTCCTCATTTACCTCTCTTGTTTGTACAGGAGAGGACAAGAAGAACCCAAAATGCTGAAAGCATACACAATGCCGTCACAATCCCCACTAGAACTGCAGTTGATACAATCTTGATCGGACTACTGGGTTCCACCGCCGTCACCAGTGAAACAAGGATGGATGGAGACATTAGCAGGAGTTGATTGATGAGGCACTATATATCTTGTGTTTGATCCTGTCTCTGCACAGTAGAACCTCAGTGAATAACGGCTCATCTGGGCTTGGAAAACTAAGCAGGTTATCTGATTCTGCGGAGGGCAGAAGCTTCCTCTGTGGTAAAATTCAGATGCTCCACCGACGTCAAATAAGGGCCAACTTCGAAAATCAAAACCCATCAATGGTTAAGAGTCCAGATGCTCTATGATGCCTCTATCCACATGATTTTTAGGAAAATTCCAAAAATGGAAGAATCTCAAATCTTCTCTCTGCGTCATTCCAAAATGTGATTTTGTTTCTAAATTGAACACGTAAAATCTAACCATATAGGTTGAAAATCTTCTCTCAATGTGGATAGAGGATTTAGACCCTATTGTGGAGTTAAGGTAAATGGGTACAATCATGAATACAAAAAAAATAAAGTACATACATCCATTATTGAGGATATATGAGCCCTAGTAAAATACATAAGCCACTATATTTTGTGTACCTTCTCACAGAGTTTAGCAAAGCTGACCCCCTGGCCTAGAGAGGGCAAGACTTCACACTTTGGTTGTCTGACATCTGTTCAAGGCCTTTGCTTTTCATTCCAAAGAACTTTTGTTTACACAAAAATAAAGAACAGTACATGGTATAGACATATTCATTTTTTTCCTTTGCTAATTCTTTTTAAGTTTTAATTATCAAAATGCATTCTAAACCCAAAATCTATTGTAAGAATATACATTAAATGTATTTCACAAACACAAAATGAGTAAACATATTAGATTGGCCACACCCAAGCAGGACAGCTAATAGATACATTTATGTGTGACATGTTTTTTTGATAAGAAAACATCAAAAGATAGATTAAGACAGACAGTTACACAGTCTGTCTATAATACAATCAGTTCTACAGAAAGCCTTAGCAGCAATACATCTAAAAGTGTTCCTGAGTGTAGGGGATTTAAACATACTAACATCAACATTGTTAATACAAGAAGATAAATTTAGCAAAATAGGGATTAGATTGATTGACCATTACCGAACCTTCTGATGAGGAATTAGTTGGAATATGCCTTCATCATTGCATCACAATTCTTCCCATTGAACTCCTTTTTGGTTGGCATAGTAGATTTCTTGCTGAATTCCATAGATAATAGCCTATAATCTTGTCCTGTTGTTGATAAACTCTTTGTTAAGGGACTTTATTTTCCCTTCTAAAATTACCCCCACACTCCATGCTGCAGTGTCTAGATATGTGTTATGTAACCCTGCACATAATAAAGTTGATGAGTGCATCAATTTTAAACTATCACTGTATCACATATACATAAATTTGAAGGTTCTAAATATGAACACTCCTGTGGGACTTGGGTATTATTGGTATGCATTGATGGTGAGAGCTTTAAATCCATCACCAAGCTTTATCTATGACATGTTGGTCCCAAATAATGGAAACCATAAAATAGAGAATCTAATGCCAAAAGCAGTAAGAAAACAACATGTGCTCCATATTAATAAAATTCTCCGGAATACCCAAAAAAAAAAAAAAGAATAATAATCTCGCACGGATTTCTTTGTGTTCTAAACAATATTCAGATTGGAAAAAAAGAGCATTATCAAATTATTAAGAATGTAGACAATGAAATTGAACCATGGATCGATTTACAAACTCAAATCATCAAGCATTTTTCCCTAAAGAGGATTCTCTTTCCCAAGCTAGTGGATGAAAACTTTCACCTTCAGAATAATTCGAAATTGATCCAGTCCCTCGTTATTCTCTTCAAACCTCGTCCCTGTACGAAGACTAGATTTTTCAGATTAAATTTCAAAAGCCCATTTTTCTAAACAAAGAACAATATTTCAAACACGTAAAACCAGAAGACAACGTTATCAAATGCCTACCAGTATTCCAGAAATTGAGGTTGATATCATTGTTGCCATGGCCCTTCTGCCTTCTGGGAATCTCGTCTTGGATAGAGCATAACTTTGAAGGAGAATCTGGTAACAGAAAAAGCCTAACTTTTAAGGGAGACGATAATGTTTTAAGGAAAAGCAGATTCAGAGAACCATGTGAATGATCACAGCTATAACTGTCAACAATGCAAGCTCAGCTCTCTCCCGTCTTTAGTGCGCGGTCGCCGCTGGTAATCTTTATTCTCCCCGTCTCGATGTCTTTCACGATAGAGAAAGAATAATTCTTGAATTGATCGATACCCTGTACAGTCCACAAGGCCTAGGATTGATGACAGTAACAAGCAAGCACTATAAATAGGAGTGGCAAGTAAGCAGATCAAAACAACTACCTTCTTCTTCTCCTAGGCATTTCATCATCCACCTGATAGGCCAGAGCTCATTTCTCAACAGAAGCCAACCATGATGATGAAAAGGTGGTCCGTGGAAGAGGTCGAGGTAGATCAGGGGAAGCAGCAGAGGAGTCAGAGCGGGTGGCAGGATTCACATTCTGCAGATCAGTACCAGTCTTACGTGCGGACACTTCTAAAGTCGCCCAGCGTCGCCGAACCACCACCAGCTGCTGCACCTGCACCTGCACCTCCACCTGCACCTGCACCCCTTACCACCAAAACCACTACCATTACAACCACTACTAATCGTCAGGTGGAGTGGAACAACCGCACCTCAGATTATTACCATGCTCATGTCAATCGTATGTTGCGCTCGCCCAGCATCGTCGATGCACCTCCGTACCCAAAGGTCTATACCCTCTTCAAGAACGACACTGGCCGTCTGAACTAAGCATAAATCTGCAACTGGGATTATCTTTATACACATAATAAGCGATGTATGCTCTATCTTCTACCTAATGTCTCCTACTAGTATTACTTAAGACTACATCTCTGTATGTAAGATAATGGCAATAAGAATCGCAGCTCTGGCCGCGCTTGTTTATTGTCGAAATGTTATCTCACACAAGCACCAATACAAGCAGGTGATTTGCTAAATGGTAGGTAATCACTCTCAGTACTCTTTTTTTTCGTACAACCCTCATGATGAAGTGCATAAGCCGAAGCCTGTCAACTCTCAGTAGTTTAGAATTTTCATCGGAATTTTCCAAGCTCGTGAACTCTAGTAGTTTAGGGTTTTCGTCGGAATTTTTTCAATGCTCAATTTGTCGCAAGATGGACTCCATGCGAACTGAAATTCCACATCAAATCGTATCAACCAAAGAACTGTGTACAAAAGAAAATGTTTTCCAAGATAAAGGCAATTTGTTAAAACAAAGCCCTTTTCATACTAAACTTAAAATCTGACTTTGGACCATTTGATAACCTACCAACCAAGTGTTTCTCCATTGAATTCGATTGTGAAGGCGTCAAAATGTCGAGTTCCATGAATAATTCTACCCAAGCTCTTTCACTTAAGCCTTGCTTATGAACTATTTTTGCTTTGAGAAACAAATGCATATGGTCGTGAATTATTTTTTATACAAAACATTTCATAAATTTTAATTTATGTTTTAAAAATCATTTGAAATAAAACAGTTTTCAGTTATCAAACTCTTTAGTAAAGTTTTTGCGTTGACTGTTTACCAAAGTTATTGCGCTTTGAGGCAAATCAGAGAGATATCAGTAGGGGTGCAAGTTTGGCCCTGACCCATCGCTCTAAGCTCATTCTGAGCTCGAATAAGGCTTGGGCTCAAGATTTTGGCCTTGAGGACAGGTTAGAGCCAAAATATTCTAGTCCCGACTAAGGCCAAAAGAGGGCCTGAGATTATTTTTGGCTCATCGGGCTTGTTCCAACCTGTCCCTAATTTTTTGCCCTGACCCTAACCCTGATTTTGTCCCTAATCCTAGCCTTAATTTTGCTCTAAAGCTTGATCTCAATGAATTAGGATAAAGGATAAGGATACTGCCAGGGGTAGAGCCAAGTGTATGGCCAATCAAGACTAGGGCTAGGGATGGGGCCAATTAGGGCAGGGACAGGGGGTCAATCAGGAAGGGACAAGACCAATCAAGGTGGGAATGAGCTTGGCTTGGCCCTGTAAGGTTTAGGGTCAGGGCGAAAATGGGCTTAGATTAAAATATATATTGGGCTTGGGATTGCAAAAGTCTGCCCCTATTGCAGCCCTAGATATCAGAAATTGGAAGGCATGCTCCCCAACGCAGATTCCAAGTACAACCCACAAATAGAGACCAAATATAAAAGGTTCGCTTAGAAAGCTCATCGTTAGAAATGAAGATTTTTTTTAAGACATCCTTATCTTCCTCTTCAGCTCTTCTACTTAGGTTAGTAGAGACAAAAAGATAAATTGAAAATGGGTTCAAAAGATGAAGAGAATCTCATAAGACTAAGCAAAGGTAGACCTGGAAGAGAGATGGGTTTTGAACCGGGGGAGGTGAGGAAGGTGGACGGTTGTTGTCAAGAGGAAGGGGTGGTGGTAGCCCTTGATGGTAGAGTTTTCAAAGGCCTGTAGAAAAGAAATGGGTAAAGGAAAAATTTTAAGAACTGGATCACTTAAATGAGTGAAAGTACATTTTAATAATTTGACTAATAGAAGGATATTTTAATCACTTAACCCATAAAACTAACGGTCAAATCTTTGAATTGTAACAATGGATAACTTAAAATTTTACAAAAAAACGCCTTGAGGATCTAGCCGTGGTGCGCGCAAGCTGGCCCGGACGAACCTCATTCTAAAAAAGTATATATATATACTCAAAAGTAAAAAGTGGACAATTTAGAATTTTACCTACTTAAATGAATACCATAAAAAGACCTCTCAAATATACTCAAAAGTAGGGGTGTCAATTTATAGCTCAAACAATCGCACCGGCCCGTTATAGCCCGAATCAAAATGGGCCGTAATTGGGTTGAGAGTTGTGGAGCCTGCACCAACCTAAAACCGAACCGCAACCCATTATAATCAGTTTTACAACCCGTTTCGTAATTTTACATTAAATAGTATTTGAATCATTATATTATCATTAGGTAATTGGTATAGACAATTAAAAAAATTAAGCATGAATTTAAAGATCCAATAGTCATTTTACTACTTAATATCTAGGTTATTGATTTCTATAGAATGTGTGGGTTTTTTTTTAATGGAAATTGACCAATAGCAACTTTGCTTTCCATATAATTTTCGCTTTTGTTGTAGGATGTTCAATTGTTTCTTCTTATTCTTTTCCTTACACACCATAACCGTTAGTCAACTCGAATCTAAACAGTTAGTTAGCCCGAATCCAAACCGCACCAAATCGAAACCAACCCAAAACCGTTATTTTGTTAATGTGTTGTGTTTGGGCTAGTGTTTTTTAGCCCCAAACCACACCGTTGACACCCTTACTCAAAAGTTATGCTTAGCTTCGCCTTTTTTTAAAGTACCATAAAAGGACATCTATAAGACCAAGGAAGTCTCATGTTCAAACCTCCTACCCTTTCCTATCTTATAAGCTCCCAGTCCCAGTGACCGGGTTGAGGTTAAAGTGTCTAATCACAATGACTCTCTGATCCACATGTCCAACAACTCATCAGCTCATGAGAGTCTTATCAACATTTCGTTGCATGTAAAACGGATCCACCAAGACAAATATTACAAAAAAATTTTTTTTTAAGGGCTTGTTTGGTTACTTGAGTCTCGAGATTTCAAAAATCTAGAAATTTCAAATCTATGGAGTCATGGTTCATAAAATTAACTGTTCGGTTAGCCTAAATCTTTTGAATGAAATCTATAGATTCATCTTAAAAAAACATTTATGAGTCATGGTTCAAATGTTTAATGTTTTTATAGTAGAAGTGAAATCTCTGGATTTCACCTCATACCCATAAATCTACATATTCACATTTTTAGTGTAAAAAGGTGAATCTCTAGATTTCATGAATCCAAAGATTAACACAACCAAATGGGTATAAATCTCCCATTTGTGAATTTAGAGATTTGAAATCTCCTGGATTCATGTAACCAAACAGGCCCTTAAGAAAATACCGAAAATCTTTTCACTCTCTCACTCGAAAGAAGATTTTGATTTTAAATTGGACATATGTCATAAATCTAACATGTGGGTTAAAAATTTTCCTAACCATGTGGGTAGAAGATCCATACTCTTTATTATGGAATAATTACTAAAGCCCCCTTCTATTATAGCTTAATGAGTAACTGTATCCTACCTTTTATGCTGATGCAGAAATCTCCAGTTGCCATCACTCGGGTTGTGAATTCTTAATACTCTAACTCGAGAAGGTGGTGCTGGGTCATCTTATCATTCATATTGTTTCTTCTCTGTCATCTATTGGCAATATGTTTACTAAGGCTCTTCCTTGGAAGGAGATTTAGAGTTTATGAGCCAAACTAGGCCTTGTAGTTTGAGGGCAGATAATAGGAAAGACCAATGTTCAACAAGTAGATGATATATTGCCGAAACTCGACATTCCCCCACGTGAAAATTAGCAACGATACGATATTTACCCAAAGTTGGTGATAAATCACCAAAATATCACTATATATTGCAGAAAATTCAATATATTGCCAATAAATTCAGGATATCATTAAAATTCCTGAAAATATCGAATGTTTTAAAGACGTGGCACTGAAATTGTTTTCCTTTGTTAACTTTTTTAAGTGTTCATTATCAAAATGCATTTAAAACCCAAAGTTATTTTTTAAGAAAATTTATCAAATGTATTCCACAAACACAAAATGACTAAACATATTAGATTGGCCACACCCAAGTAGGACAGCTAGTAGATACATTTATATGTCACACGTTTTTTGATAAGAAAACATCAAAAGATGTATTAAGATAGACAATAGTTCATCCATAATACAACTAGTTCTACTAAAAGCCTTAGCAGCAATCCATCTAAAATTGTTGTGTAAGGCATTTAAACAAACTAACATTAACATTGTTAATACAAGAAGATAAATTTAGCAAAATGGTGATTAGATTGTGTTGTTCCATTGGCCTAAAATGAAGGTGTTGTCATTGTTGAGAAAGTAGTTGGCTTAATATGGAAATTAGATTTGAGAGAAAGAATCCAATGTCAAATAAAGAAAACTGACAAACCTTTTTTAAGGTCTCTTTCCATTTTTCCGATCAAATTACCTCTTCACTCGGATGGTACGATCCAGTGTCCGATTGAGCCGCAATTTTGGAACGGTGAGCTGCATCAACTTCTTAATCTATCAAATCCATACGGTGGGATTGATTCATGTGGGAGACCTCTAAGTTAGTCCGATGGGGACGTCAAAACACTCCTTGTTTAAGTGAGGAAGTAACTACCGAGTTCTGATTCATCCAACCTGAGTCCAGTTTTGATCAACCTCTTCATCGGATGGTCATCTATGTGTCCGATTGAGCCGATTTTGGGGAGCTGATAAGCATGGAACTTCTTGATCTTCAAATCCAACGGTGCGGATTGTGCCTTAACAAATCACATAGAAGATGCATCAGGATAGGAACTGGGACTTCTGATTCAAGTACTCCAAGGTGGAATTACATCTATAAAGGAGAGCATGGAACTCGAGCTGGAAAGTCACGCACCCTCCCCAAGACTGAAAAAATCTGTTGTGGTCGAATTTGTGCTGAAGGTTGTTGCCTATGGAGGTGAAAATCTGAGAATAACAACATATGTTTGGTGACTAAGAAGAGTGACAGAAGAGGCTGCAACCAAGAGGAAGATGGAGGTCATCTCTTCCTAGATTGTGCTTTTGTTAAAGAGAGAAAACTGAAAAGATTGCTAGAAAAAAGCCTTCGGCGACAAACCGCCACAAGTATTGTCAGCAGCCTCTTACAGCTTGCAAATTGGTTGGACCATCTGATTGACTATCCTTCCACCGGTTATGTTGGTAGTTATGAAGAATCTATCTCATGCCTGTAATTTGGGGAACTTGATTATTGGTTGAGATCTGTGACCTTGCAAGAAACGATCTCATATTCAGCCTTGGTAAGCGTACTCCACTTGATGTTGTCAACAGAGCAATTGGTCTTCATGGTGAGTTTTGGAAGGTGCAAGATGACAAAAGAAACAGAATTTTATTATCTACACCCACCCACACTCAGTTATTAAGCACTGCCTCTCCTCTTGATGTTCCCATTGGCTGGCATCTTTATCAAACTGATGCATCTCTTAAATCAGTCCCACTTGCTATGGGCTTGGGCTATGTGGGGTATAAGGAAGATGGCTTGCTGCTGAAGGCTGTTTCTATCAAGGCCCATTTTGAAAGTGCTTTAATGGGGGAAGCAATGGCGTTGAGGTCGGCTATGTTGGACGCGCTTGCTGAAGGCTATGATAGAGTAATTTTTCAATCAGATTGCACTACTCTCATTAGGTCTATTCAGAGTCCTATAATGGAAGTGCCATTATACATTGATCCAATAGTTCAGGAATATGCCAACAAAATTGCATCACAATTCTTCCAATTGAACGCAGATTTGATGTAATACCGATTTCTTGCTGAATTTCATAGATAATAGTCTGTAATCTTGTCTCGTTGATGACAAACCTTTTGTTAAGGCACTTCAATTTCTTCCACTCCTTGGCTATGTTCCTCAGCCTCGCCACCATGCCCAGCCTTAATGAATCTATGTTATATACCCCTGCACATAATAAAACTGGTGAGTGCATCAATTCAAAACTATCACATATACATAGATTTGAAGTTTCAAATGAACACTCCTGTGGGAGTTGGGTATGGATATGCATTGATGGTGAGAGCTTTAAATCCATCACCCAGATTTATCCATGACATGTTGGTCCCAAATAATGGAAACCATAAAATAGAGAATCTAATGCCAAAAGCAGTAAGAAAACAACATGTGCTGATGTGCTCCCTATTAATAAAATTCTCTGGAATACCCAAAAAAAATCTCCCACGGGTTTCTTTGGGTTCTAAACAATACTCAGATTGGAAAAAAAGAGCATTATCAAATTATTAAGAATCTAGACACAATGAAATTGAGCCATGGATCGATTTACAAGCTCAAATCATTAAGCATTTTCCCCTAAAGAGGATTCCTCTTTCCCTAGCTAGTGGATGAAAACTTTCTCCTTCAGAATAATTCGAAATTGATCCAATTCCTTGTTATTCTCTTCAATCCTCGTCCTTATATGAAAACTAGATTTTACAGATTATAAAGGATCATGCTTGGAAGCAGTGCACGGTCTAGATGCATTTTGGGGTTTAGAGCAAATCTCAACCGTTGAATAAACACTTTACTCAACAGTCCAGATTTTCTCTAGACTCCAAAATGCATCTGGGTCTTTGACAGCGCTGCTCCCAAGCAAAATCAGACTGTAAAGGTGAATAAAAAAGTTATTTCTAAAATAAATTTCAAAGCTTCATTTTTCTAAACCAAGAACAATATTTCAAACATGTAAAACCAGAAGACAGCGTTATCAAATGCCTACCAGTATTCCAGAATTGAGGTTGATATCATTGTTGCCATGGTCCTTCTACCTTCTGGGAATCTCGTCTTGGATAGAGCATAACTTTGATGGAGAATCTGGTAACAGAAAAAGCCTAACTTTTAAGGGAGACGATAATGTTTAAGGAAAAGCAGATTCAGAGAACCATGCGAATGATCACAGCTATAACTGTCAACAATGCAAGCTCAGCTCTCTCCCGTCTTTAGTGCGCGGTCGCCGCTGGTAATCTTTATTCTCCCCGTCTCGATCTCTTTCACGATAGAAACAGAATAATTCTTGAATTGATCGATACCCTGTACAGTCCACAAGGCCTAAGATTGATGACAGTAACAAGCAAGCACTATAAATAGGAGGGGCAAGTAAGCAGATCAAAACAACTACCTTCTTCTTCTCTTAGGCATTTCATCAAACACCTGATAGGCCAGAGCTCATTTCTCAACAGAAGCCAACCATGATGATGAAAAGGTGGTCCGTGGGAGAGGTCGAGGTAGATCAGGGGAAGCAGCAGAGGAGTCAGAGCGGGTGGCAAGATTCGCATTCTGCAGATCAGTACCAGTCTTACGTGCGGACACTTCTAAAGTCGCCCAGCGTCGTCGAACCACCACCAGCTGCTGCACCTGCACCTGCACCTGCACCCCGTACCACCACAACCACTACCACTACAACCACTACTAATCGTCAGGTGGAGTGGAGCAACCGCACCTCAGATGACTACCATGCTCATGTCAATCGCATGTTGCGCTCACCCAGCATCGTCGATGCACCTCCGTACCCAAAGGTCTATACCCTCTTCAAGAACGACAATGGCCGTCTGAACTAAGATAAATCTGCAACTGGGATTATCTTTATACACATAATAAGCGATGTATGCTCTATCTTCTCCCTAATGTCTCCTCACTAGTAGTACCTTAAGACTACATCTCTATATGTAAAATAATTGCAGTAAGAATCGGCAGCTCTAGCTGCGATTGTTTATTGTCGAGATGTTATCTCACACAAGCACAAATACAAGCAGGTGATTTGCTAAATGGTAATCACTCTCAAATACTTCTTTTTTTTCGTACAACCCTTATGATAAAGTGCGTAAGCCGAAGCCTGTCAACTCTCGATCAGTAGTTTAGAATTTTCATCGGAATTTTCCAAGCTCGTGAACTCTCAGTAGTTTGGGGGTTTTAGCCGGAATTTTTTCAATGCTCAATTTGTCGCTAGATGAACTCCATGGGAACTGAAAATCGACATGAATCAACCAAAAGATGAAGGTAATTTGTGAAAACAAAACCCTTTTTCATACCAAATTTGGAATCTGTATTTGGACCCATTCGATAACCTACCAACCCAGTGTTTTTGCCTAATATTTTCGATTGTTCTTGGAAGAGAAACACCGTGACTGGCGTTAGAATATTGTCAAGTTCCATGAACACTCCTTCCTAAGCTCTTTCACTTAAGCCTTGCTTACCTACAATTTTTGCTTTGAGAGATAAATGCAATAACAAATGGTCAGTTACATCAAAATTATTTTTTAATTTATGCTTTAAAAAATCACTTGAAATAAAACAGTCTTATCAAACAATTTTCATTAGCAAAGTTATTGCATGCTCTTTGAGAGAAACCAGATAGATATCAGATACAGGATAATAGCAAACGCAGCTCCAACGCAGATTCCAAGTACAACCCACAAACAGAGACCAAATAAAAAGGTTCGTCTAGAAAGTTCGTCGTTTAGAAATGAAGATTTGCTCCCAGACATCCTTTTCTTCATCTTCTATTTAGGTTAGCAGAAAACAAAGTTACGCTTAGCTTTGCATTTTCATTAAAGTAACATAAAAAGGACCGACCTCTATAAAACCAAGAAAGTCTCATGTTAAAACCTCCTACCCCTTCCAATGGTATAAGCTCCCAGAGCCGTTTTTAACCGGGTTGAGGTTACAAGTGACTAAATGTGTTCTTTAATCCAACAATGGCTCACTCCAAAATACCACAAGAATCAAAAAGAGAAGAAGACTCAAAGTATGAGGATGAAAATGAGCAAGCATAGAGTGATCCATTTCATCTAAAACAAAGGTCTACAAGAATCCAAATCTAATGCTTAAAATAGAGTCCCCCAAGTTTGGGGCCCCAATTAAACAAAAAAAAAATCCAAAAATCCAATGTTAGTTTTCTAACCTTTATTACTAAGTTTAAATGTATTCTGACCTAAATGCCCTTACCCACTCAAGTTACTATATTATCTTGACCTAAATGCCCTTACCCCATTCAAATTACTATATTGCCCATGGTTTAAAGTTCCCTCCCAACATCTTTGTCTTGCCGTGTATCCAATCCCTAGGAGGGTCCCTTCACCCATCTTCCTACACCTTGCTTGGAATCAAGAGCTCCACTTCCCCCAAGGATTAAGATAAATCCGGACAAAGCAACTAAACCACACAAGTCAAAGGATGTTAAAAAACAAAGCACAAAGAAAACCCTAGATTGCTGAATGTTGTTTCTTCCCATTTTGGCAAACCCCAAACCCTAACCTTAAATAGGAAAATAAGAAGAAGAAGCCCATGCTCCAAGGTATCTCTAAGAGTACAAACCCTTGACTCATGACCAATACTGCCACAATTGAAATAGAAAGACCGAAGTTTCAAGTCCGAGAACCAAACCCAAATAGGAACAAGTTTTGAACAGTTTAGAAGCATGCTTGGTCAAAGAGGGTAGAGTATTTTTCAACTCAACCGACCAGGGAAGGGGCGATTGAAATCATTAAGCTTTTTAGGGTATTGATGGTAAAAAGATGGGGAAAAAAATAAAAAAGGGTTAGGATTTTAACAACTCATGGGAAGATGAAGGCCCAATTTGGTATCAATTTTCATTCTCTTGTTAAAAGAAATCAATGCTTTCTACCCAAAAAAAAACTGAAATCAATTCTAAAAATCATTTTTTTTAGGGATAATTATTGTTGCCCTCTTGTACTCTGATTTTATTACTACTTTATCCCCTCTACTTTTTAAAGTTGCTAATCCAACCTGTAACTTTGTCTAAAATTACTAATGCCCCCTTCCTTGATGTGGCATCTATATATTTTTTTCCAAAATCCAAAAATAACCCTATAATTATCTCTTTACTTATTTAATCTTTTGCAAGTTATAATATTATCCTTAATTAACTATAGAAAAAAATTAACTTTAAATTTTTATTTTTTTTTCTAAAAAGAAACTACCTAATAAAGAAAGACTTGATTTTTCTTCTCTAAAAAGAATTAGCCTAATAAAGGAAATATGTGATTAAATAAAACTTAAAATAAAAACTAAAATATTAGGAAATATCAAATGTAATTCAAAGTTGAAAATTGAAAATCTCCTAATATATGCTAACCATTGTACAAAGTGTGTGGTCCCACTAAAGCCAAAATTTATTGTAAAATATAAGATTTTAAGGATATAATTATTCAATATACTTTCTAAAAATGAAGGTAATGTCATATTTTTTAACTTCTTAATTTTAATGAAGGGCACAATAGACATTACATATTTGATGTTAACAAATTATGATAGTCATAAAAACAAAGATGGGGCAATAGTAATTAATCCTTTTTTTTAATAAAAAAATTAAATTGATTTGGTAGCTATTGTCAAGAATAAATTATGAAGTCAAAAAGATTTGGTTAGTGAATAGCAATAAATAGTTCTATACTTTTTAATTTTTTTTGGCTCTCTTTAATGAGTTCCCATTTATTACCTTTGACAGCTGCAACAGTGTTTAACTTCAAAGTTCCTCTTTGGGGTTGCCATGTTAAAGAAGTATTCATTCTTACTGACAGCAGAAACAGGGGAGCAGACTTGAACCATTGCTGTAGCTTGTGAAAAGACCAACATACTCTTGACAGCAGAGCTGACTTGAACCACTGCTGCAGCTTCTGAAAAGGCCAACATACTCTTGGCAACAGCTTGTAGAATCTCGATAGCAGAGACAGCAGTTCCCTCACATAGGAGCTTGTACCTTGCATTCCAAGCTCGAAATCCATTCCTTTGTGTGCTTCTCCTCTGTAATGTCCTTCCATGCTTCAATATAACAAGGCAAAGAGACGTTAGAATTAGATGCAGTATAGCCCAACTCTGATAAGAATTATGCAGCTCTGGCCACAATGCAGTCCAGAAGTAAATGTTCCACAGTTTTCTCCTCATGCCCACATCTATCATAGCAGGGATCTACCTTAAGATTCCTATATCTTAAAGTTACTTTTGTGGCCAATCCATCCGATAGAGCTCCCCATAAAAAAATTCTGAAGCTTGGGAGGGGCTTTAACATTCCAAATTGTTCTCCAAACCCTCCTAGGTACCTGAATTTGCTGAAGTTCCCCTTCTCAGTTGACCACTTCTCTATCTACTTGATCTCAAAGGAAGAGGTAGATTGATTTGGTGGAGACGATCCCATTAGTTGCAGGCCCCTAAATTAGAGGATATCCTTCATCTCTTATTTTAGGGGGAAAAAGGTGAGGGACATGTTTTCTAATTTTGGAGTAAATGGCATTCTTATCCTTGTTTTTGAAGTCATATAAGCACATGCTCATAAAGTTACTGCAAAAAGTTGTCAGATTTTTTCTAATTTTTTAGATAAAAATAGGCTTGGGAATAGATATCAAACACACAAAAATGAAAAATTATCACAAGATGAGAATGAAAATTGATTCTGAAAAGGATTTTTCATCCAACTGAGTCACAGACTCTTTGTAGATAAACTGAGTTGAAGGAGGGGAAAATAGAATCAGTGAAGACTCCAGGTGATTCTCGGATCAGGAAAGTGGGTTTAATTTTTTGAAATTTGAATTGTTGCTTATGTTCGAAGGATCTCTACTGACCAGGTGTTGACGCCCCACATATCCCTGGTTACTCCCAGGGGACGAGCTGAATCCGGGGAGGAAAGGGGAACCAAGGCACACGTGACTCCAGGGAGTAGGGAAGCCAAGTGGAAAAAATGCTTCTGCACCATATATAGAATTTTCAGAGGTTGTCAACAAATTGAAGCATCAAGGAAAAGTTCTGTAAGGTAGAATAGTTAGAAGGGCAATTTCAAAAACCCAACTACATTCAACCAAAAATCATGTACTAGCAACACTACTAGAATTGTAGAAGTAAAGAGGAGGGACGGCAAGTAAGCATAAGAAAAACCATCTAATTGCATCAATAGGCACTTCTTTGCACTTTTTACCCGGAGAATTAGTATATCCTCTGTTTTTTTCATGTTCTTTTTCAATGACCATCCATGTATCCTCATGTACTTACTTCTGTTAACAGATACTAGGTTTGATCAGTTCATCAGAGTGGACATGAAAGGCCAAAGAGTTGACTTACCAGAAGAAAGGAGCATCATGAGAACTAACTGCAAGCATGCCAACACTCCTCGTGCTGCTTCCATGCTCTTCATGGAACTCTCTTGCTATTCTTCACATTTAGGTTTTATCAACCCACTAAATGCTTTGTTCATTTGGCTACAAGGAATGTAAGGTACAGTAGAAATCAACATTGTTTGACTTCACCTTACTTAACAAAATAAAACAATAACTAAAATAAAAATAAAAAAAGACTATTCAAATTTATCACACTTCCATAAAATGTAACCAGACCCCAAAGGAAGCATATCTCTGCTTCTCCCTTGTTAAAGCAGAAAATGTGTTTCTCATTCATTAAAACATGGTCTCAACAACAATCAGTTCCCCCCCCCCCCCCCCCCCCCAAAACAATGCATTGATGGTAAGAGGTCACCAGAATGCTGGTCATTTTACTAGTCTGCTTTTTGGGCACTCACAGCTGCTAGAAAAGGGCATAAATAAGTATCACATACAAAAAGACATAAAAACTGGTGAAATCTGGGGCAATATGACTCTGTCATTAAGGGTTCAAGTTGGAATTGTGGGCAGCCAAGTACACCAAATGGATCAGAATTGACCCTAAACTCATCCTTAGTTGCTTAAGTTGCATATCTATTTCCAGCTGCCAATAAGTCCATTCTATCAACAAATATTTCATGGAAGTTTACATCATGCATGAACAAACTGTAAAAATGGCAAGCTGGTTTTCCAAATCCAACGTATAATCATAAAAGGTTTCAAAAAGCACATACAAAACTCCATTCCCCACAGCCTAATCAATTGATTTGATCACCAAACATTCTCTCGACCAGTAATAGTGTAGTTGGGATTGAAACCATACATCACCAAGCATCAAAACAGTGATCAAAGATGCAATATCAACCAAAATTTATGAATGACATTGTAATTGTTCTATTGCAAGTTTATACTACAACATCTGCATTTTTCTTAGAACCAAAAAGTTTCAAAACATCACCATGTTTGCGAATGTGATGAGGACACTTGTAGAGCAAATCTTGAGCTTCAGAATCCCTACCTTCTTTGAAGAAGGATGTGAAGAGATTAACATAAGCAGAAAGAGATGGGTAAGCCTTTACACTTAATGCTTTCAAGAATTCCTTAGCATCATCCACAGTCCCAAACTTGGATATATACTGAACAAATGGTTCCTGGAATGGAGGGAAATTATGTTTCTTCATTAAAAGAAGAATTTTCAATGCTTCCTCAAGTTTCCCTTGTCCAAGAAGCTTTTGAATCAAAAGTTTATATGTAGCTTGCCAAGGTCTCAAACGGGCCTTGTCAACCATCTCAGTGATCAAAGCATATGCAGCATCTAGCTTATTCTTACTACACAATGCAGTTACCAGGACTTCTAGGAGATCGGCATCAGCATCATAGTTCTTCCCGATCATATTAGTAAAACAAATTAAGGCCTTTTCAACTTCACCAGCTTTGCAATGCCCCTGAATTAAAATGGTCCACGTCTTGATGTCAGGAACACAATCATGTGCTTCCATCTCATCCAAGGTCTTACATGCTTCCTCTAGCCTCCCTGCTTTACAGAGTCCATAAACCAATTGGCTGTAGGTAATGTTGTCAGGTTCATAACCAGCATTTTTCATGGTTTCTAAAATCTTTTCTGCTTCATCAAATTTTCCGACACTAGTCAAAGACCTATGGATCCCATCATAAACAGACTTGGACAGTGGATGCCCTGCTGCTTCATATTTCTTTACAACTCTGAACACTAAATCCAAATCTGGGGTGCCAGCCAATGAGATATGCCGCAACAGCATACTGCAATTCTGAATTGAAGGCTTGTAGGGGCCATCCATCATTAGCTCATAAAGCTCCACAGCATCCTTTATCATCTTGCTCTTCTGGAACTGTCTGGAAAGTTTTATATAGGTGTCAAGATCCATCTCATGGCCTGCCTCCTTCATTTCCCTGACCATGTTCCAAAACTCCTCGATTGATTCAACCCACCCAAGAACCCGAAGAATTGCATTGTAAGTAACAGTGCTGTGTTTATAACCCAGATGATTAGCAGCCCAACGGAAAAACCCTAAAGCCTTTAAAGGCTGACCACGAAGTTCTTTTAAGACCCTCAACATTGTATTCTCTGATAAAGAAAGCCCAAGTTGCCCCAATTTCTTCTCAATCTCATCAGTCCAATCCGAAGCCATAACGAGCTCAATAACTTGTTTTACAATAGAATCCGTGATACCTTCCTCACCCATTTGAGAGTATAACTTAGTCAGAGCATCAGCATCAGTGACCATTTTTGCACTCTTGAAATTACCAACTAGTGTCACGTATGTTTCATTGTCAATAACAAAACCCTCATCCCTCATTTTCTGGACCATAAGCCAGAACTCTTTCATTGAGTCCCTGCGACCTAAAATCCTGAGCATTAGGCTATATAAAGCAGAACTGGATTTAAACCCACGTTCATCGGAAACCCAACAAAAGAAATTCCAAGCTTTTTCAGGGTCCTTATCAAGATTCTTCAATACATAAAGAACAGTTTCGTGGGTCAGCTTTGGATTGGATTTTTCTAGCTCCTGTTCGATCGCATCAGACCATTCACTGGTTGAAATGAGTTCCAAAATAGAGTTTGGCACTATTGAGAAGTGCAACTTTTGATGACTACTTCGAAAACTAGAAACATAAGCTTGCGATGAACCAACACAAGAGAAGTACGGAGAGTTAGTGTACTGCATCACCTGGGACTGAGAACAGGATTGCAGAAACCCAGCAGCGGAAGGACGACTCTGAATGAGCGAGTTAACACGCCTGATAGACGCTAAAATTGCATTCGCCCTCTTCATGTTGATCTGAGAAGTTGATAATCTTGCTAGAGAAATGAAACTGCCAAGAGTTGAAATGAATCAAGGCTAGGGTTTTGACAGGGCTTTGAAACTCTGAAGTCTGAACTTCGAAATTTTCGTTTCTTTACTCGTATCGGTTTTTGTTTCTTTCGGTAAATGTCTGGTCTATTGAAATTTTCGTTTCGTTACTCCTCGGATCATAAATTTACTATTTACACAAATTTAAAATATAGATATACAAAAATTATTGAAAAACAGTCTCATAAATTATTGAAATTTCACTGAAATCTCAATGAAATATCCGCATTTTATCGAAATTCAATCAACTGACTCAAATTCGGCATCATAATAAGGGACTTTAATGTAAATAATTTATTTTTAAAAATAATTCAGAAATATTCCAAAATGAAAAGCAAAATAAGCATAATACCCCCCCAATTAATATATATCGAATTGGCAAAGACAGTCCCAAAATGGGATCCACATCCTCGAATTCCTTCGCAACCCGATCTCCCAAGATTGCGCCAGGCAATTTAAGTAATCCAAAGGTTACCCAACAACCTAGAGTTTAAATAAAATTCAAATTTATGGGTGGGTTTAAATAAAATTCAAATTTAGTTTAAATCGAATAACCATTGGATTACTTAAATGCCACATGGCACAATCTTATGAGGGAATTACATGAAATTGTAGGGAAAGGAATTACAGAGGATGTGAATCCCCCAAAATGTCTCCTAGATTTGCATAATAGTACAAATTCTATAGTGCCTGTTTGGTTACATGAATTCAAAGATTTAAAATCTCTAAATTCACAAATGGGAGATTTATACCCGTTTGGTTGTTTGATTCCCTGGATTCGTGAAATCTAGCGATTCACATTTTTACGCTAAAAATGTGTATTTGTAGATTTATGAGTATGAGATGAAATCTAGAGATTTCACCCCCTAGTATAAAAGCATTACACGTTTGAGCCGTGATTCCATAAATGTTTTATCACCTCAATTTCTTACAAATTAATATCTAGTCTATTTATCACAATAAATAAATCATCCATTGCAGTATATATGACATAGCATCACATAAAAACATTGAGGTCCACTTACAATTATTTTTTAATTTAATCACAACTCTTTGATGTGATTTATAAATGAATTTTAATAATTTGATGTGATGTTATGAGTTATGATATATGTAATACATCTACGTGACTACATGGTCCATTTCCTTGTTAGAAGTTGACTAAATCAAATTTCCATTTATAACATGGTCCATCTCCATCATTTCTCTTAGAATTTACCATACGTGTCAAAATAAAATCTAATGGTTGATATTAAAGATAATATTATTATTTTATTTTATTCCTTACTCCTTTCTCTCTCACTCTACATCTTCTTCACTCATTTTTTCTCATCATAAAAAACCCTTACTGTTCCACAATCAAAAACTAAGAATTCGATTTATCTTCTTTAGCATTTCCTCATTTTTCATTTGCAAACACATTCAATGGTTTTCTTGTAAACGTATTTTTTCAATTGATTACAAATCAAAAGTTTCTCAACATCTAGTTAAAGCTCCGCACACCAATGATCTACAGGTATTCAAATGCATATCCAATCATTTGTCGTGACTCCTTTGTTCGTAGAGAAAAATAAGTAAAAAAGATGGCAAAACATTTTTTTAATGTAAGATAATTATGGCATTTATGTTTTTATTCCGACACGTGACTCAATTCTTAAAAGAAAAAAAAACGGAAATAAACCATATTAGATATAGACTTGATAAAAATCTGATTTTTTTTAAGTATAAATTTAAGAAACATTTTGAAATATCTAGTTATTTTAGTATGTATCATTTTACAAATTTAAGAAATATTTTGAAGTATTTATGTCAATTTAATATATTATTGGAATGTTCTTTTCAATCTTCATTTCGAGTGTCTATATATATATATATATTTTTGATTTCTTTAATAAAAAATAAGAGACATGAATCACGTTGTGGCATTAGATCCATGCTCGAAGCTCCATAGATGGTCCACATCAGTCCCCACTTTTCGTGCAGTGCACAGAAAGCTAAATGCCATTAATAGATAAAACCATTTGAACCCATTGGTCGAACCAAGTTGAACCCAATTTTTATATTTAAGATCTCACGGTATACGATACACCACGTAGTCATCCAAATAAAAGTACAATTATAAGAAACTAAAAAAATAGCAAAATTACAAAAGTAAACGTGTGAATGCGTTGATGACGTGGTCTCTGAGTTTGTCAGAATAAATAATAATTTATAATTCTTTCTCGAAAAGTCTTCCAAAAGCTTTGAAACCGAAAGAATCCCAATGCGGTGTGCGATGATCATGGAGTCATGGACACTGTTCACCAGAAACCCATTTTGCCACGTCTCCCTCAAACTGAATCTTACTTTCTTTCAGTGTCTCTGAAAAGCATTTAAGGGCAGAGCCACTGGCCAGAAATTGAGGAAGACGCATAACAGGAAGAAGAGAGAGAAGCTTTCAATTCAGGGCTTGGGAGCAACAGGAGTAGAAGATAGAAGTGGAGACTGGGACTGAGAGTGAGAGATTCTTTCTGTTGCCGGAGAAGATTAGCTAACAAGACTGCTCGATTATCCTTTTAAGCAGACGCCATGGACTTCGATTTCTGGACTTCTAGGGTTCAATCCACCAGGCACCTCACTGCTCTCCAAGCTGCCAGACTTAACTTTGGTAACACAAACAAACCCACTTTTTTCTTTCTCATCTCTGATTCTCTATCATGTATTTTTGGGTTGGAATTCATTTCCTATTTTGTTGACTTTGGTTTTGGTTGTAGTTTTTCATTATGGTTTTTTGAGTATATGAGGTAATCGGTTGTTAGGTTATGGTCTGTTGGGTACATTACCTTTTAGTCAATGGGTAGTTTAACTGATCAGACTGCTCTGCCTTGAAATTGTTGAGTGGGTTCCCACCCTCCGCCCTCTTCGGCGCCGCCGCCGGGGTTGGGGTGGCAGGGGAGTCATATTCTTTGACTGTGTCTTAATATGGATCTGCTAAGCTTTTTAGTATGAAATTTACTGATTATTTCCTTGGATCACCATGTCCTCTACTGTTTTTCTCATGCTCAACAGAAAACCAGTTGAGCATGGATGATTATGAAGGAGATGATGACGTGAGGGTTTGCCTCCCCTGCCCGTTCTGTTATGTGGAAATTGAAGTTCAGGTGCTTGGTGCCCATCTACATGAAGAGCATTGCTTTGATACAAAAAATGCGGTATGTACTGTATCCGTTACTTCTTCTTTTTTTCTTTCACCACTTGAGTTTTTCTTTTCTTGATTGATTTTCTTCATATTGGAAATCAAATTCATTTGGTTTTTGGAGCTCCTGTTCGATGGATAAACTGGCTGGAATGGGAGCCCATGATTTCAGAATAAATCATTTGGCATATACTTAAGGTAGCAAGCGTCATCCTTTTCTCCATCTGCCCTAAAAATGAAAAAAAGGAGGAGAAATAAAGTGAAAAGAAAAAACAAATGCGGCTACTGAGTCAATATGCTGCTACATCTGTCCATAGGGCTTAATTTTGAAGGAATCAGTTGCTGAAAAATTACCGATTGTTTTTTTTGTTTTTGTGTTGTGGGGTTGGGGATTGCTGGAGATCTGTCTTTCTGTGAGCTTCATTCTTATGCACCATCTACTTCTGGAACAAGAAGCATGTCCTTAGTGATTGGTAGATTGGTCAATCTGCCTGGGAGCTGGTTTCTCAGCTGCATGCAGTATTTTAAGTTGCCGAATTGATACTTTAAAACATGGTTGTCCGATATAGTTTGAAGAATTCTAGTTCCTCCTGTTTCACTCCATTTTGTATAGATGTTGTTGACCTACTATGTTATTCAGATCAGGGTAAAAATATGGTTGCCTTGTAGAATGCTATATTCTGCCAGACTGGAAATCAAGATCCAATTCAAGAGATACCAAATATTTGGGTCATCACCAAATACCAAATTTTTGGGCTCCTTTCCTGAAGAATAGTCTAGAATTGGGTCATATATGTATTTGGCCTTCGTAATTAGCCATCTTGATGGCCTAAAATATGGACAGAAAGTAGGAAGACCAAACTTCTATTATTGGTTTAGTTAATAGACTTGTCTTAAATCTATTTGTTTTATTATTGCAGTTTCCTGTACAGTTCAGGTTACCCAATAGCTAATGATTGGGTTAGACCTTTCCTTTTTAGTCTGGGGTGTCTTTTTTAGAGTTAGTTTCTAATTTTGAGATCTAGTTTAAGCTTTAAACCATGCCAGCCAATGTGGCTATAAATATGAATGTAATTACTCCCTTGAATCAGTAAGTGATGAATTGAATTAGAGTTCTGTTTATTTTTGCTGGTGAAGTACAATGACATAGCATCTACCCTTCTCCACTTCTTATGTGATTTCTTATCTTTTCTTCCTCTATATTCGTTTTCCAAGAATATCTTCAACAAAAGTAAGTTGAATTGTCCCCAACCTCAGATTCTTCGTTTTCTAATCTTGTAATCTTCTAAATTCCCCAACCCTAATGATTTTTCCTTTCTATTTTTGTACTCCCTAAAACCCAAAATTCAAACTTAAATCTACACTGATCTTACAGTTTAGGACTGTCCCAAACTTTAGGGGTCATTCTCATATCATTATTTAACTTCTCACCAGGTATCACCTCATTCCAATAAGTTCTCATCACATATCTCAAGTGCCTGCCCATCCACCTGTACATCCCATTACCGTAGATCTCTTTAGAGCTATCCGACCACCATAATTTATGTTCTTATGTATCCCAGTCAGTTAGTGAAAAATCCTAAAACCTATACCCTTACTTTCTGCGTTGAGATCCTGAAAAGATGACCTCTAGTTGAACCTCTTCAATCTAGGCTACATCAAAGTGCCAGATTTTATATTTAACATTGCATGTATATGCTCTTCAGTTTGGCTTCAGGTCTTCTAAATTTTGTAGGAAATAAGTCATGGTGGTTTAGTTGAGAATTTCCCCAAACTTCACTGTTCTCTTTTCCATATTCAATTTTCTTGAGTCTTGGAAGTTCAGTTTAGTTCTAAACCCCTCCCCCCCCCCCCCCCCAAAAAAAAAAAAAAAAAAAAAAAAAAAAAAAAAAAAAAAAGAAGAAAGAAGAAAGAAAGCAGAAGAAGAAAAGAATCCCCCCCAAAAAAGAAGTTCAGTTTAGTTGTTGTTGGACCTTTTCTTTCTAAATCATTTTTGTTTTCCTATTTTCAGGTATGCCCTTTATGTGCGGCCAACTTAGGCAAGGACATGATTGGACATTTTACAGTGCAGCATGCACATTCATTAAAGGTACCGTTCACAGTTCTTGGGATCATTAACTGGGAGGTAATGACTGGCTTAAGATGAAGTTTTCATTCTAATATCTTTCGGTGTTGTCTCTGCAGAGGAGGAGAAACTCTCAAAGATCAGGCCTATCGAATAGTAGTTCAGCCATGCTTGGAAAAGAACCAAGAGAACTGAGCTCCTTTTTTGGAGTCACTTCAACAAATTCTAGGGGAAGCGTAATTGATTCCACAACGGATCCACTGCTTTCACCATTTCTGTGCGGTATTGTTATTCCAGACACCAAAGATCAAGATACACACTTAAAAAATGATCTCCCAGATTCATCTGCCATGAAAAGGTATTATATTTCTATCAATTCACTGATCCTTAGAATGTATATTAATGTTATTATTAGGCACCAGCACTTAGGCAGATCAGGTGGGCCTATATTTTGTGGATGGGGAGACCCCAAGGTCTGCCACCCTGATAGCTTTTAGCCCAAAGGAGTACACTAAGTTGAATTTAAATCTTTCAAAATCTATGGACTAGGGAAGGGTGCATGGGCATACATGAAGGACTGTAAAATATACAAGGATGGATGGACATGCATGGTATTCGATTCAACTTGAGTCTTATATTTGATTTGTGGCTAATCTATAAGTTCTAAACTAGTCCAATGGTCATTCACCCTAAAACCAATTATCTGTAGGCTGTGATGAATTTTCCTCTATTATAACAATCATGACTTTCTGCAGTTTTGGTATTATTAATAATGAGGGTTCATTTCGGAGCATATGCCACCCACCTGAAAGATTAAGAGTTGCTTACATATTTTGGAGCTTTAAATCAACTAAAGCAGTAGAGACCTTACCTTGAAAGGAGTTCGGGAACTAGAGGTTCCCACCAGTATGCTTATTTTGTGAATATGAAGTTCACCTGAAAACGGTTTCCTCCAAAATAAATCTGTATGCATAGTAAATCCTACTATCAGATCATATTCAAGCCCTTATGCTGTAATTCTAAAACTTACCTGATTTTCAGTTTGGTTGTCATTTTATATCTTTGATTTCATCAGGCCAGATTATAAGTGCTTGTTGTAGCAGTTTAAATATGTTAGAATCATATAATTTTGGAAATTTTGGGAAACTTTCTTGTTTCCTGAGTAGATTTTACACACACTCACACAAAGAGAGAGTAGATATGCAAAAGAAACGATCCTCACATAAAGACAGCAGAAGTAAGATGAATGGTAAAATGACAGGGTAAAGTCACCCCTTGATACTGTAGAAACACCAGTGTTGACCACACATACGAATGGTTTGGAATGCCATCTGTGCCATGTTTCCAATGTATTATGTGCCAGATCATATAATATCGTGGGAAGTATGGATAGTTGAGACAAAATTGATAGCTATCATCAGGGATGTATGGGACCTCCACAGTGAATACATGGAGACAATATATCATGTGAAAGGGGATAGGTATTAGGGTCAGATTCTGGATAGAAGGCTTCTAGTCATGCTTGTGCTGGTCAAAAGTACAAAGCTTTGTCAAACTTCAAACACTCCCAACAAATCAATGCATGGGTAGTAGTAATCAGGATTAGCCATCTGAACAATTGCACTGCATCAGGAGCCTTCCTGCTACCAAGTACAAATTTTTTTTTATGGGTAAAATAAGCACTAAATTACCTAGTGGCAGAGATTCATCAAGCACTAATTTTGCCTATAATATTTTGTCCACTGGTGGTCTATCTCTGTGGAATGGTTGGTTTTTGTGGGGAAGGAAATGCACCATTTTTCATAATTGAGGACTGCGGTAATGCTGATAGTAGTTTCAGTGAATGAACTGAAACAAATTTTGGAAAGTAAATATCTTTTGTGGCAAAGAACTTGTTCAATGTTGAAAGACTAATTTGCAGTATTTGGTAATTATTGTTTTGTTGCAGCATGGAGCCAGCTCCATATCAGATGAAGCTCAAGAGCAACACTATGGAGAAAGGAGCAAGAGGGCTGAATTCTCTCAGCAATTGATCCTGTCAACCATTTTCTGAGGCCATTATGTCGTACTTCTCATCCGACTCTGGACGAGGAGACTCTAGATTCCCGGCATCCGGTATCCGTAGATCGCGCATTTTCTTCAGGAACCCCCATAGCTACTAATTCAATTCTGCAAAATTGTTTTTCTTCCACGTTTGGAAACAGCAGATGCGTACATCCCAAGCTCGCAACATTTCTGCCCATTGTAGTTGTTAAAGTAAATGTATATCCGTTTGTGTATCTGTAATATTCAGAACAAGAATAGCACAACTTAATTTCCAGTGTTAACATCGTTTCAGCTTTCATTGCTAGTTGGTGGCATGCTGTGTCATTAGTTATGCTAGGACAGACAATGAGACGGTAAAAATGGATGGGAAGA
Source organism: Hakea prostrata (assembly GCF_041222555.1). Classification (NCBI taxonomy): domain Eukaryota; kingdom Viridiplantae; phylum Streptophyta; class Magnoliopsida; order Proteales; family Proteaceae; genus Hakea; species Hakea prostrata. The sequence goes on from NC_142607.1 coordinate 14,633,185, forward strand.
TGAAGGGTAACGGTAATGAAAAAAAGATATTTCATGAAGAATAAGAATTAAAATAGGGATAATTACTATTGTCCCTGTACTTTGATTTTATTATTAATCAAATTTCATTCTTTATGAGATTATTATTTGCCTTCCTCGCTTCTAATGGTGCTGAGTAGTTGTTAATATTGAATATGTAATGTTTATTTTATTCTTATTTAAAATTAAACTAAAAAAGATGACATTATCTTAATTTATAGAAATTATATATGAATGTCAATTATATCTTTAAGATCTTATATTTTATAATCAATTTTAGATTTGAAAGAGTATTAGTAAGACCTAAATCAAAAAAATTATTGAATGAATTAGTTATTGAGATCTTGTTTGCTTTGTTTTAATTCTTATTAAAATGTGCAATGTAGTGAAAACGAACTCTTTTGTAGTATAAATTTAAGTTTAAGTAGCAAGAGCAGTGATTTGAGAGAAGCAAAAAAATCTCGTGTGTTGTAATTTTGGGAATTTACACAAAAGAACAATCTTTGTTGCAATATAATCATTAAGGATTTATTTTTACACTAAAAGAATATAAAAAATCACATGGATTTTCAAATAAAATTTACCTTCAATGTAAATGTTGTCTTTAAGTTTTTTTTTTTTTTCTTCTGAAAAATTAATTCAAGAATTAGTGGACCACATGCTCATGCTTGTTGAAGCTCTCAAGCTCAACTTAAATTTTCCATAATTAGATAGGAAAATTAGTAACATGTACAATAGTTAACATATATTAGATGATTTTCAATTTTCAATTTTCAACTTTGAATTAAATTTGATATTTTCTTATTTTTAATTTTTATTTTGAATTTTATGTAATCAAATCTTTCGTTTATTCGGTAGTTTCATTTTAAGGAAGAAAAATCACATTTTTCCTTTATTCAATGGTTTCTTTGAAGAAAATGAATTTAAGATTAATCTTTTTGCCTAGTTAATTAAAGGTAATAATTAACAAAATAATTCCAAGGTTATTTTTGAGAAAATATATAGATGACACATCATCAGTAAACTCATGAAGCTTAATGGTAAAAGGGCATTAGTAATTGTAGACAAAATTAAAGATCGGATAAGTAATTTTAAAAAGTACATAAAATAAAATAGTAAATAAAATTAAATTACAGAAGGGCAATAGTAATTATCCCATTAAAATATGATAGGTGAAGAGCCTTAGTTATCCAACCATTCTTTCCACCCCACTATTCTCCATCAAACAGAGCTTTGGGCATATTTCCACTTCAACATTTCTTCCGATTGTTCAACACAAAGCCCCACCCATATGCATTGCACCAACCACTTCATAATTGTGCAGGAATATGGACGTACAGATAAATGAAGCTACTGTTACAACTCAAAGTTGCAAACATGCTGGAGGTGCTACATTTGCAATCTAAACCATGCCAATTAGAGAGTTCCTGAGGTCAAAATTAAATCCTTACTGGGAAAACCATCTCTACAAACTCTCTGATGGTACCTGTTAATGACTAGGCTGAAGATAAGTGGTTGTACAGCAAAGTCCCCGTGGCATCATCATCCATGCCTAATGAGCTTTTGTCTTGGGCAGTTCAATTCCCTTTTCCTTATAATATGCATTTTCGGCTTTTGCCAGTCGATCTTGAAATATTGTCCACTCTTTTCTACATCTTTCCCTCACCTGAAACAGCCATAGAAAGCAACTTCCATATATTAGAACATAAACAGATTGACTCTTGAGTTTCCTGTCACCAAGTGTAAGAGAAAGCTCTTCATCCATGAGAGCTAACCCTCTGGATGGACTGAAAGGGTATTTTGGTTCTTCATAAACAAGGTAGCGTGAGCTAATGATGAAACCCATATTCTAGGGGTCCCATCATTGCATCAAACCACTTTGGATAAAGAGATTCTCATTCACGTTGGGTGGCAGGAAATTTTCCTGAAACAAATAACAGAAGTTCACAAATGGGGTGGTGGTTTGATAGGAGCAACTTGCAGACTCAGAATGGAAGCATAACATACCCCTTCCCATGGAGCTTTACCACCCTGTGCCTGTCCCTGCAGAAAGAGTACACAAGATTTAAAATTACATTTCAAATCCTCAAAATGAATGGCCTCATTGTTTCTTCTTACAATCTTACCTGGTTACCAAGTGACGGAACAGTCTGATGAACTATCCACTGAGCATCTACAACTCCTATTTTCTCATATGCAGGCTGTTACAAGAAATATGAGATACAGAACACAAGTTTAGTAACAAACAGTAAAACTAAGATTAGTTCAATGCAAACAGATATTTAGGGAAGTGGATCACTGACGTCTACACATTTTCTGAGAGCAAAATCAAGGCCCCATCCATGAACCAAGTCATTCTGCAGTGAAATTCAGAAAGGCATTTTCAGTGATGAACTTTTTTTCTGGGGAATTTGTTATATATTAACAAAATGTCTAAATGCTTTGTACCTGTATCATATACCAAACACAGCGCCATGCATTTCGAGAGAAAACAGGTGCCATGATTTCAACAAATCTGCACAATATGAATTGATAAAGTATTATTCTTAATGCTAACTGATTCCCCACCTCAAGGGGGGATGCCAAACACTAAATACTAAAGCAAAGAAAAGTAGGTGTTTTCATACGCTGCACAGGGTGGCAAATGTGGGTCTGAGCACCAACCCGGTTTCTCTTCTGTTTGTCTGGTCAAGCAAAGTAAAGTAGAACAATTTAGACCCAAAGTGTCTAATCATGCAGAAAATGAAAGCGAGGAGCAGAAATATGGTATGGAGACTTTCCCCCCCTTACATGTGAACTTCACTGCCTCCCCTTCTCTTTGTCATCTGCCACGTTAACCCTTTATTTGGCTCTAACCCGGGCTGTGAAATCTCCAAACCATGCTTTCTAACCAATTTTATGTATCTGGAATTGGGATAAAAGAAAAGGACTCAGTGCCATTCGGAAAGAAATCACATGAAAATAATGTCTGCCTAACACTCACTCTTCTGCATTGAAATGCTCAACTCCTAGATCTTCATCCCAGATAAATATGTAGTCATACACTGCAACAATGTCTGGATGCAAAAAGCGTTTGGCATACCACCTGCAATCATTTTCCAAGGATATCAGGAACTTAAATCAGAAAGAAAAAGAAAAGACAACGCAGGGAGCCATGATCCACGTACATGAAGTTAATTTACCGGTACTCAGATTGGAAATAAAATTCCAAAGTGGAGGCAGGCTTACCATTTAGTTTGCTTTCGTACACTAACATGGATAGCACGTTTCGACCACTCAAACTCATCCCATTCACTAGCCCGTCCATCATAGTGAAATAGCATAATTGTAAAGTTTTCTGAAAACTGAGGGTGAAGAACAATTAGCATATAAAGAAGCAATGGGGAGTGAGAAAGAGAGACAGATGGAGAAAGTGTCCTGGATAGTCCAGTCTCACCTTTTTAACTGCAGCATCAATATGTGCTTTCTGGTCATAACCAACAGTGAAGGTTACCAAGTACTTCTGCTTGATGGTTAGGTCCTGCAAGTGTTAACTTGAATTCATCAATATTTGTTTTAGTTAGGGTTTTCTCATCTGTACCTGTACTAATTGAAATTTTAGCAATCTTGTAGTATGCTTTAAATACTAAATGTGAACAAAATTATTAGATGGTAGAGAGCCATTTACCCACTGGATAGAATCTGTGTAAAAGCAGGGGTAAGACTGCATAATTATGACCCTCCAAGACCTGCGGTGAAGTAGTCCTAGATTGGTAGGAGACCAGCTAGGCACCAGTATCTGGGATCTACAACTAACTAACCAAGTTCAGGCATGTGAAACAGGGTGTGAGGCCCACTTGAGGTCTGTGGTTAGGTTAACGTCAGTGTTTGGCGTTTAGTTTTAGTCAAGATAAGATGGAGAAGTCATCAGTGAAGGTGGTTCCATGGAAGTGTTCAGAATGCCAAATTTTAAGTTTTGAGCAAACTAGAATTACGGTTTTGGGTTAGAAAAAGAAAAAAGAAAAGGAATCTCCAGGAGGGAACTACGGTTAAGGGACTGAACCTGGGGATGGGGCCAGGGCCAAGCAACAATGGATCTACGGGTTGTATTTAAACCAAATTTAAGAAAATTTGGATGGCTGGTTAGGGCCAGGCAGAAAATTAGGGTTTTCACTTGAAGTCAAGGTTGAAGGAACCTAAAATTTCAATGGAGATGGGCAGCGAGGTGGATTGCATGTAGGGTTTGAAGTGGGGAGGCTGTGAGATGAATTCGCAAGGTTTCTACTGGTGAAATAAAGCTGGTTTCTAGTGACTAAGTTTGGGAAAAATTAGAAGATTAAACGAAGTATTAGGCTGGAGATGAACCAGAATTGAAATATCAATCCTTTATGCATGTCTCAACAGCACCAAAACTCTTGTGAAATATCATCTTTTTATTCAAATCATCTAATGGGCGATATATATATTCTAAAAGTCCAAATTTAACTCCTAAAAGGACTCCAAATCACTCTAGAAAACTTAAGATAGAAATAGGACTCTAGAGCAAGGATTCCCAACTAGGATCCACTAATAAAACCTAATCAAAATTACAACCCTGAAATAAGACTTTTCGATACATTAACCCATCACTGGGACCAAGATAGTGTTTTGAGGTCCAACTGACTCACTTGGCAATCTTTACTGCATCATGCACTGGTGGGAGACTTGGGAGCCTCATGCAATGGGTTGGGTATGCTATTTTATTGGCTCAGTGCAGCAGAATGGCAGTGAAGAATTACATGCATAATCTAGGTCATGTCAATTATGCCCTTAGATGGAGCCTATCTAAGGGTAAGGATCCATGTTATCAATTATTGACACCATGCAGCTGAGAGTTTCCTGATTTCATGGTCCATTATCTTTCCTCTTACTTTAAATTTCATTTTCCATTTTCCATTTCTACTTTTCTCTTCATTTTTATTTTATTTTCTCGTACTTCGATTTTCATTTTCATTTTCATTTTCCCGCCATTTTACTATAGGAACTTCTTTCTCTTTCTCAACAACAAATTCCTTCTTGATTTCAAAAGGCACTGGAGTTTCAGTAAGTTCTTTCAATCCAAATTTTTCTATATAAACACGTTTACTGTCAGTACTTTCATGCTTCCCTTAAACTAAGTACTTGTTTCCTGTGCTCCACTAAACTAAATGCATTTTCCTGTGCTATGGCAACTCATTGTTTCACAAGCATATAAAGACACATTCTCTTTTGGTCTTTCCTCGTATTCACAGTTAGCATTTGGTATCTGGCTTGCAATACGAAATAAGAACACAACAAAAATACTATAAGGCTGCGTTTGTTTGCAAATGTGGGGTGGGAAAAAAAAAACATGTGGCCCCCATGTGTAGTGGGGTGAGGGAGAAGGAAAGGAAAAGAAGGAATTTTGTGGAAAAATGTTAATTGTGGGTCCCACTTTTCATTTTTTTCACACTTTTCTACAAAGTCTCACACATTTTGTGGGGTTTTGAAAAGGCTTGGGGTGAGAAAGTTAGGTTACCACCTCACCAGACAAGTTTTCTTAAATTAAGGAAACTTGTTCTCTAACTTTCCTACCTCAAGCAACCAAACAAACTACAGTTCTAGGATTTAAAGGAAAAATTTGTTTTTTCAAGAATTTTCCCACCCCACCTTTATTCCAGCAAACAAACACAGCCTAAGGCAAGTCACCTAGAATAGAGCATCAGCGTCTGGCTTAACAAACAACCAGAAGTCGGTACACATGATTTTCTCAATGCAACTAATGCTCTGAAAAACAAAAAATGCTGTCTAAGATCCACATATTACAACTTTCAGAAATAAAGTACAGTAGAAGAAACATACCTCAATAGGCTTACCCCACAATCTACGCAGGTAGAAGTCAGACTCAACTGCAACAATGCCTGGTGGAAGACTTTCTGCACCCCGCGGATTTGTTGGAACCCAGATCTAAAATCAAACACACCAGGTAGTAGCAAAAGTCAGTAGAGAGAACGTAAATGAACAAATACTAAGCAGGCATGCTACTGAACACATGAAAAATCATCTGTTAAATTGGACCTACAAAGGTCAGGATTTATTCCAAACACTATCAATGACACAGAACCTGAGATGCAAGGAGATGCTTCCCAAAAAGCAAAGATATAAAAGCCACAAAGTGGCTCCTGATGTGCTGAATGCCCGGTCAAATCTCCATGATCAGCAATGACAGCATGAAGGGAAATTTTAGAGCAGGAATAGTTCCCACAATCCCAAATGTTCAAGTTGGAAGACTTTCTGCTAGAAATGGGAACAGTGGGAACTATGCCAGGGGAAGTTTGAAAAATCTATAAAGATAAACATCACAACTGGCCCACACAGAAGCAAAATTTTCAAGGATATCTGAAGACAGCTGAGCTAGAGGTGAACTGGTGACTGGAAAGTTGTGCAGCATGCTTGTGAATACTCAATTAGATCCAACTTTTGCATACGTCAAAGAGAACAATATTGATTATTTTCAGTGATATTTTTGCACTACAGCAGCTCAGTTGGCTGCTCATTCCTCTTGATGAGCATGCACTTCCTGTACCCGATATTACCTCTTTTCTACAAGTAAAATTTCTGACCGTATACCATCCAACAGAACATTCTTCCCTTACGCAGGCATAGGTAAGTATCTACTGTCACATTTCCAAATGTGCTAAAAGCCTCCATCCACTACCCCCAAGAAAAAGGGAGCAAATCCGCTACCACTGCCTTGAGAAGATTGGACGAATTGGTTCTGATGAATTTTGCCATAATCTACAGAAATCCAGAAGTCAGGGTTGAATGTTAACCCCCCTAGATCTCAAAAATATAATTAACGCAACAGGACCAATTAGGACCTTGTTTTCCTATCAGAAATAGTCAGCAGATCGAAGCATTCCATTATTTTCAAAGGCAGCTTCTTCTTCTTCTTTTTTTTTTTTTTTTTTGGGGGGGGGGGGGGGGTAACAATTCAAGGTAGCTAATTACCTATCAGAACTCCCAGACAAAGAGTTTAGCTGGAAATCCCCCGGGAAAAGAGGAGAGAACATATCAAAACACCGGTTAGATAAAGTTAGGGAATCAATAAATTACAGTAGAAATTATCATACTTTCAACTGCTGGGTTAAAATTTTCCCTCATTAATGGGCTTTTATGATACTCCCCCTTTGAATTTAGAAACTTGTCCATCAAATGGATATTGAACAGTCAAACAGCATGTACTTTTTAATCATAAGCAACATAGTTGCCATCCAGGTAAGTGAGGCAATTGAAGGACTAAAAAGTCCAGGAGACACCAATAAGGTGACAAGGCATCACCAAGGCAACCAAAGTGACACCAGGTGACACCAGGTGCCTGGACGAAAAGAGGCAGCATACTGACAACAATAAGAACAGAAATGTAAGATTACAAAGCAAGGTTCTCTTTCTGTTTTTGATATGTAATCATGAAAAGTGATAACAAGAATGAGCCTGTTATTTGAAGCACACCTTTAGAAGAGGAGAAAAAATGAAGCAGTACCATTGCACCACAACCCTAAGTCAGGAAATAATCTTACTAGTCACCTTGAGTTAACCACCAATCAAAAAAGGGAGGGGAGAGAGAGAACCTTTAAGGTGCTGTTAAAATTTTCAGCATGATCTAAGCCTCTTTTATCACCCTTCACAGAAGCCCATGCTCTGTGCAAAAATGTCTGGGATGAAAGCCCTGAATTCCTGTCTTCAATGTACGTGAGGTCGATGGACGGTAAAAGGCTGGATGGGAAGCTCAGCTGCCAAAATTTTGACCACATGACAAAACGTTACCCATAGTTCAACATCACTAGAGAAGTACTATGAGAAAATTTATGTACCTTGGTCAATGAGACCGTGGGAAAGCATACTCCTATAAAGAATCCAAATACCACTCCAATAAAAGTCGTAATAATAAGCCTCATAGTCTCATTTGGCTTTCTTACAACTCCACTACAACAACAGATAAGCCAAACATGGAATACGATAGAGTTGCTTAACTTCAGAAAGAATATTAAATCCATAAAAGGAAACAAAGGAGAAAAGAGGATGTTGGATCTGAACCTGCGTGCGATGATTCCCATTTTCATCTCTATCTTCTGATGCTTAGTACCTTTTTGGAGGAAGAAAATCTGCAGACTCTGTATTCGTAACAATAGAAGCTGTAACACAGTAACCAGGAGTTTTTCCACATTGCTTCAAGGCTGTTGTAGTGAATGGTCCAAAATGCAGGTGTTCATGAGGATCAAAGAAATGATCAAAGAAGAAAGGACCTGAAATATTCAAAAGCTGTGAGAACAAGTGCCATTTAAGATCGACAGTTTCCTGGTTAAAATAAAATAGTAATACACAATTAAAAGAATAAATAGCCAAATAGAAAAGCAATGAAATGTTTTACGTATTAACAAACAGATTGACAGATATGCAGTAGAGGCCGAAACACTGGTGCGAACCTAGGACTGTCAGACTATGACGGAACTTGAAAGCTGAAAAATTTTAGCTAGAATCAGTCTTTAAATATGGCCACAGAGGATATGAATCAGATGTACTCTTCATAGATTAGATGATAACAACAACCTAAAGGAAAAACCAGTTGGTCAACAATTCATACAAGAAACCATACGTAACAGGTGGTTTTACAATAGAATCTCAGGCTGTTTTCACCAAAGCATTTGCACCAAATTTTTGAAACACTACGACAATTTCTAAACCTAAGATGTCCCATATTTAGTAATTCTATCGAAGCTACAAATCACACCAGCCACAGCACCCTGCAAAAGTAAATCAAGGCAACCGATTACTATCCTTTTCACCCCGAATGCCCGAGGCAGAGTGCCCGAGGCAGAGTGAATGACAGAAATTCAACTGCTTGAGCAAAACCACGTGAGCATCTACAGCCCAACCCCACGCAAAAAGCAAAATCATGGAACACAATTTCCAGTAAAACATTGAACCTATTATAACAAACAGCTGTACATCTGTTAATTACAGAATTCTTGTCTGGAACAGAAGGATCCGAAGGGGGAAACTAGAAGGAATAGAAGAAAATTTCCAGCTAAATTCATGTGTGTGTCAATTACTCGCAATGTAAGCATCACTGGAAACTGCAGAAGAAAGATCTACGTTTATGAAGAAGAAAAAAAATGTAATAATTTTCAGTAGAAAAAACTAATTAGGAAAAAAAGAAGTCGGCAGTCTGAATCAATTAATAAATTCAACTCAGAGCTGCAAAGCCAGAAACCAATGCCGGCAAAACCCTAATGAACTGAAAAAGAAAAAAAAAAGTGCGAGATTACTTACATAAGCTAGAGGAATCAAGTCTGTAAACTGACAAGAAACACCGCTCCCGCTGGAAGATCCCTTGAGTAAATGTAGGTGGAACAACTCCAAACTCCCCAACTTCGTATCATCTGTTTTTTCAGCTTTTCAAGTTAGGTCCTCGAGAAACAATGATATCGACGTTTGAATTTTCTTGACAAGCTTTCTTCCGGAATAAACGAGAAGAAACCCGCCAAGAGAATGATTGAGAAATGAAATCCTTTCTGTTTGAAAACCTTGGGAGGAGAATGAGATTTGATTTGATTGCTCTCCTTATAAAAAAAAAATTTAAAATCTTTTCTCTTTTTCGATCTGTCTTTATCCTTTTAGCGAGATTTTGTAAACTTTTCAGAGCGCCATACGTATAAATGTCCTTTAATTTAAAATGTTAAGAAAACTTCGTGAGGTTTGTTTTGGGTTGATGAGCGGTTTTGTGAATTAATTCCAGATATTTAACCCTGCTTTTAATGAAATGACAACGAAACCATCCTTTATTAAAGTCCGAAAGGACGGCGGTGAGTGAATGACAACTCGTTGATCTACTTTTGAAACCTCCCAAGAATTCGGGTTTAGAGAGTCCGAATCCACCTGCCCAAGATAAGCACCCACCAACATGAACTATAGAAATACATTTAAATATTTAGTGTATGTGCTCATTTCCATTTAGATTGTCTATTTTTATATTCGATAAATAATAGATAATATAGAATAATATATTTGAGCAACCAACGTACCATCACGTATCAAGTAGGTTGTGGCCTTGTGGGTAGGTGGGTCCATTCATGAACGGACCAGTGTCTAGATCTTCTCCTTGGTGGAGTAGTTGTACTGACTTTTTCAACGTACTTTAGTGATAGATCTTGCATTTGAATATTGACCCTTAGATGGATCTCCCTTCAAAGATGTGATGAATAAAATCTTGAAAGACCTCTAAGTTGTACACTTCTCCATCACATATTAGAAATAAAATTCATTTATGAGTATTGACAAAATAAATCTCATACAGTATGATAATCCCATATCTGGTGGTTTAATGGTCCCAAATCCACTCCTCATGTGGTTCGGTAGTCCCTATGTGCCAAAATTTAATCTCTTGTCATATCTCTCTCACATTGGACACTTGTGTGCTCTTTGATCTAGGTATAAGATTGCTATTGACTTTTGTGGACTATATTAGGACTCTGATTGAAACTACATTAATGGAGCCAATGATTGCACTAGCAGTTTATTGTGCTAATGCTTGTAGCAGACATAGAAATCAAAACTTCTGGCCTGTCTTACGCGTGGTGTATTCTCTAGTCTATAGTGGAGACTTGTTTTCTCTTGGTAGGATTTTTTTTTATTTTTATACAATAGTGATGTTTTTGCATTCGCTAGATAAGTATTACCACCACAAGCACAAGCACAAGCACTGACCTTGTCAGTGTAACCCCACCAAAGACCTAATATAATTCAAAGAAACCGATAAAGATCCGATGTCTAGGCTGAAAAACGTACAACTGCCCAATATTTGAAATAGAGGAGCAAAGGAAATTCGAACTCAACATGGGCGTGAGGTTCAAACTTCAAACCACTAAACCACCACCTTGTGGTTTCATTGGGTAGGACAGGTGGGGATTCGAGACTTGTTTGCAGTTGGAAACGTAACGTATGGGAGATCCCCTTTCTATGTCATTGATTGGGCAAAACGTTGTCCACGCACTGATGCACGCATGCCCATGCAACGGAACCGTCTCGATACTCCTTCCCGCCCTAAATTTTCTGTGTCAAATCTGGTATCTGGATCATCTCCCCGTCGGCCATGGCTTCCTGACCACAAAAACCAGTGGGTCCCACTGGTGAAATATATTTTTTTTCTTCAAAAAGTATTTTTCACCGTGAGCCCCACTGATGTTTGTGGTCAAGAAGCGTCAGAATCGCTGATCCGGACTCTCAAATCTGCGGCTTCAGAAATCAAAATCCGACTACGGGTCAACCTCCTCTTGTCTCCCATTTCGTGCCTCTTCACGTTTGTTCATGCTGGGGCAGATGGTTCTTCAAACGTTCTTCCATAAAAGATACAAAGTAAAGATGTCAGATATGATAAACTGAACCCATGTCAATCGTTCAAATATGAACCATTCTACCCAAAAAAAAAATAAGAACAAAGAAACCAGCAGTTGAAAAAGAGAAACCAATTAAGCCAATATCATTGTGGATGCACGGGGTTGTGTGGCAAGCATGTGAAACTAAAGTTTCCGAACCTCACGTTAGAGTGTGATGCTCCATGTCACCTTGAGGGCAACGGGAAACTTGTATATGCATTTCAATTCTTATATACAGGTAGCTATACAATAATTAATCATCATCAGTTTAGAAGTTACACAACAAATAGAAGACGACCTGTAAAAAAAACCACCACTTGATGTAAAGAACTTTCAAGCAGCGTCAGAAACCCATTTCTTTTAGTATGGTGAGACCTACAGCAGTGGACGACTTTCTTATCGCTACACTGCTTAAGTTGCACTGCCTGGGCCAGATGCATCTGGATGTGATGGTAACCAGACCTCTATACGAGTTCCACCTGCCCCAAGGGCAGCAGCTGGGTTCCGGGGTGATATGACACGAACAACACAACCATAACTCTCCAGTATTTCACGAGCAACTGACAGACCAGCAACAAAGTTCCATGTCATATTATCTTCTATCAAACCTTCAGAGAAGAGATCAACTCCAAATGGGGTGAGGGAATGCATCTGTGTCTGCAAGAAAACATGGACTCATAAATTCCACTCAGGCACAGTCAACAATAAATGAGTCCCACTGTCATTCTAAAATCACACTGCAATGCATAAATCATAGACATCTGGGTTCTTCTAAAATTGATGCTACTGCACTACAACTAATACATCCATAGGCTTTCTGTGGTCATTCAACATATACTTGGCTGTTTGTAAGGGATAAATTTGGAACAGATGCTTGAGACAACCTGATGCATAATGTGACCAGATCACCAGTTCATCACTTTTCTACCCTTAAATCTAGAATAAGGGTAACCTAGAGCAACCCGATTCTATTAAGTTGCATTGAATGTGGCCATGATGAGCTCTAGACAATGCTTTTACTTGATAAGGTCAATCTTCTATAATGCAGCTCTCTCTCAATCCTCCTAAGAAGTGTGTTAACTGCTCATCACAGAAAGGAAATTCACTACTCCCATCCTGAAACAATTATGTTCATTCTTAAAGTACTTGACTCGACGGACAAGGCAATGTGATTCTGAATGGATGAAACCATGGTGATAATCAGTTTAACCTCTAACTAATCTCCCATTAATTTGGACTTCCACCCATGTTTCTTTACAAATGCATTGTTGATAACATTTATTCACCAACTATGCATGGGCTCACCGAGCATGGAGATAGTTCAATTGATGACTGTCTAAGAATGATAGGATCTTGTATCAAGAACATGTGATAAAATCATAATCGGCTTGGTGGTCTAGGCAGTACCCAACATGTGATGCATGTGGATAGGGTGATGGGGAAGACGCTTTTAAGTGTAGTTTTCCAGATAAGAAGTGGGAATATAGAACATGTTTTCCGAACTAGTAAACAAGATCAATAGCCTAGACATTTGATGATGTGAATACGTAATTTATGCAAAATGTAGAGCGGTTCCTCAAGAGTTGACATCTAAATTCAAGAAAAATGCAAAAGGAGAAATTTGCTATCATTACCATGTAGTGCATATCAGGGCCATCATCGTCTATTACAATGAGAGCCCCACCAGCTGGTGCTCCCATAGAAACAATCTGAACCTTGCCACCAACATGTGTACGTAATAGTGCACCCTCAATCAGGTTGCTCAGTGCCTGACGCAAATCAGATTCTTCAATAGCAACTTGAAAGGATTGCAGGAATTCAGTTAGTTCCACAGTGCGCCTCTGCTTTTGAGCTAATGGTCTTGCAGCTGCAACCAAATCTTCCAGCATATCAGATACATTGCAAGGTCTGCTTGACAGAAAGAAAAATCATAACCAACAGAGAAATTTCAAACTAATAGGCAGAGTAACTAGAACAGCTAAGAAACAAGCAGACATAGAAAGTACAATAGTGTCTAAGTGCAGATACTCAAAACATGAAAAATAGGTGATTTTGTGATTAATATGGTTATTTTTGATTTTGTGAATAAATACCTATCGTTTTGCACTAATAGTGCAGCAGACAAGCAGGAACCATCAGATGAGGGTATGACCCCTTCATTCAACCACATGTACAAGTATCCTATTGGCAAACTGTACTCAGGATCCAAGCCAAACAAGCATTGTATCTCTTGTTACTCAAAGCAAGAAATTTTAAGCAACCTAACAGAATGTTCAGAAACTGGTGAATACAGAAATTGCAAATTTGCAATACCAAACAGTAACGAGGACTCCAAATACAACTTCTTGAACTTCAGTATTAGCAGAGAAATTATCAAGGAGCTTGAAGAGAGAAGAACGAATAACACATCTGTGCTGGGCTATTTGCTGTACTTCGCATGGAAACAAATCTTAAATGGAACTGCAGGTTTGACTGAGACATCTTGGTTTCACAGGTTTCCAAGACAAAATGCTAAGGGGATTAAAAAGTAAGAGTTATGACTAGCTTTGACAATATTTTGAATATTTCAGTAGTCTAGACCAATAAATACCAAGTTTTGACCAATTTTAACCAATCCAGTTCAGTGGTTTCGGCCAGTTCTGAGAAGCACATGTCAAGTTTTACCCCATATGCAAGTTTCAACCTGATTTTGACCAAATTCCTGGTTTCTGACTGATCAGAAAAGTGGTCAGCATTGAAATCTTTGTCCTAGGTACCTTGAATATAGTTAATTTTGATGTTTTTTTTTCTTTTTCGTAATGTACTCCTGCTAGGCAGGTTTTCATCTTCTATTAGATAGAATATCACATATCCACCGAAAAAAAAAGGAGGGGAGTCGAGGAACGCATGTTAGCAATTTCCAATGTGCAATTTTGTGGGGAAAAGTAATCAAACTAATATAACAGGAACACCATTTTGGAACTATTGCACTTGGTCTAGCATTGATTCCTAATTGATTGCCTTGTGTTCAAGAAATTATATGATAGATAGGAAATTGGTAAATGTGTATAGAACGAATACTATAGTTTTTAACAACTAATAATTCAGGCATCCTGCCCCTTTGATCCTATTTGAATTCACACCAGCAAATATCTGTGTCCAGGTCCAGATCCAATAAGGATTAATGGTGGAGAATCATATTCAACACAAGAACCCTAGTAGATAAGGCAAGTAAATATTAATGTTTATCAAGTCTAAATATTTGAACTTATTCTGAGCTGAAAAGTGGTCTTTAAGATTGAAATCAAATTTAAATACGTGCATTGAATGAATCTTGGATCCAAGACACTCCAAAAATGTACCATACACAAGTATAACTCCTGCCAAAGTTTGTTCCTAAAGTAAGCATTCCTCGACAAGCACCCAGGAGATCATGAATTTAAAGAAAATCCGACTGAACACCAGGTAAATATTTTGGCAAAAACTTAAAAGGTTATTTTGAATTTTATGCTGGATAACAAACCTCATAATGAACAGCACCACGAAAAAAGCAGCACAGGGTTTAGGCTTATGAAATTAGAAGATAAAATAAGTCTCACAGCTTATGCAAAACTCAAAACTACCTGATGTTGTGTCGTTGAAGTGCAGCAAGGGTAAGAGGCGGCATAGGCATCTCTAAGTCTTTCCCTGAAGCACTTAGAGGAAAAGTTGGACCTGTACCTTGCACGCCATCATGATGATTTTCGCCATTGCTCTCTGGTAATCTAGTTCTCACCAATTCTTGATGAGCATATGTTGAATTATGAATCTTCCTCAATGTTTCTTCATTATACCGAACAACATTAGCCTGCATGGCATCCAGAATTAATCAGACTGAAACAAAAGGGGAAGGGTGTAACAGAAGGAATGCTGTCAAGAAGCATGGATTTAACAGGAAAGGGGAGAAAAATAAATTCAGTTCCTGAACTCAATTGATGATTTCCAACAGAAGGGACAATTAATGAGACAAGTAGCACAACAGAGTAATGGAAAAATGATCATTAGCAAATGCTGTTAAGTAGTCTGTCGACTCTGTCCTCAACCTCGACCCGGTCTTCTGCAAACCCCCAACCCAACCCAAAAAAGAATGGATGTGATTGGGTTGATGCAGAGATGATGTGGTTGTGTTTGGTTATAAACAGATGGTTATGTGATTTTATGATAAGGTGATGTTGTTAGGGTTACTGTATCGTCAATTGTCAACCAAGAAACTAGTAGTTTTGGTTTCTTGATTATGAGATGGGTTGTGTAGGTTTCCCGGGATGTAGGGGATGACGTGCACAGCTTAGGCTTAACTTTGGATGGATTCCTATGGTGTATATGGCTGTAGGTGGTTTATTGGGAAAAAGAGTGCCCATAAGCAATAACAGAAAGGGGGACTCAGTGTATGGGGTTTGGAAAGGTTTAGAAGTAGAACTTAGGGGATGGGGACTAATACTTCATTGGTTAAAGCAGTTCCAGTGACTGGGCAAAAAGGATTTCAGATTAGATTGCTTGCAATGGAATAAAAGCTTGAGCAGTGCATGTCTGTGTTCTTCAACAAACCTGCTGGACTTCACACTCCCACACGAATGTTTTCTTCAAGAAAAAAAAATGAAAAAGAATTGCAAGAGGTAATGATAATTATGAAAACTTAAATAAAGCAAAAAAAGGAAAGAATACTTACATGGGCCTTGAGAGTTTATCTGATAAAAAGGGAAGAATCACATCTGTCTCCAGTCTTCTACACCGAAGAACAACTTCATGACATTGGGCTAAGGCAAGGGGAAAACAACTCAGACCACCAGAACTCTCAATTACCAGTGACTTAAAGAAATTGTAAAATTGAAGATGAAAGTCAACGGAATAATTCAGGTTTCAACTGAAACCATCTGAAGCACACAAAACCAGGGCATATTATATTGATTCCAGTCTATTCAAACTGAGCAGGTCTGAAGCAGCATAACACTAATTCAATTGACAAACAGTGATTACGGAGGTAGAACAGCAGTAGCGGCAATGACAGGTTGAAGCAGCATATAGAAACTTACTCAGAAAAAGCAAACTGATAGAAGTAGATCAGCAAGGTGAGGATTACTGTAACTTTTCCAGCCTTGCACTGATAGCAATAGCAGAAATAGATGGGATTAGATGTCGAGAAGAATTTCAGCAACATCCCACAACAATCAAAAGGATATCAGCCTTCCTATTGGCAACACATTGGCAATTGCAGTGAAGCAGTAGGTAGAAACCCAAATTTTTTGACCAGCAATTGAGAACATAATCACAGGTATGATTTTAGATTAAAAACTATTTTTAATCGAAACCCTAGTTCTTCTTCTGTTTCTATGACCTAGGGTTTCCTTCAACAACCCAAAAACTGAAAACAACTCTCCAAACAACTATCATGGACAGAGTAGGTTTCAACTACTGCTTCAATACCATCTAACAGAGTTAAATATGACGAACCAGAGAACTGAAGTAGTACAGCATAGCAAGAATTCCTACTTCTACTAGCAATCAGATCAAGAAAATAGAATAAAAATTAGGAAACTAAACTCGGATTATTCCTAATTATAGTAGAAAGCTACTTCCAATCACATTAGGATACTATATAATTATAGCAGAAACCTATGTCCAGTCACATTAGGATACCATAACAAACTTAGATAGAACAAAACCATCTAGCACATGTATTTTTAACACACAGAAAGATAAATAGATACTTAAAAGTTTGTAAAAGTAGGAGATAGAATGCCTTAGTGAGGTAGACTGCATCCTGAAGCTGTTGTAAAGTATCCCTCATACGATCACCTTGCACCAATATGTCTTCAACAATATCATAAGAGATCTGCAGCAGCATATTAGCATTTTGGCTTCTATACTGAAAATAAACATGGATGTAAAGCTAAAGCTGAAAAATAAAAACAAGCAATACAAGCTACAAACCTCACTTCTCTTAATATGAGCAGATAACATTTTGCCCAAAGTCCTGATGCTAGAAAGTGGACCTCTTATCTGTAATTGTAGGTGGAAATACCTTTATAACTGTTGTTCCAAAAGGTAAAATGAAGGCAATTTAAGAATCAGCACAATGTAAATGAAACAACTTACTTGTTCAACAAGATTGCTCATTCTGGCATTATTTTGCCAAGATGACTGCTGCAATAGAGTTGCTTTCTGTTAAGAAATATAAACATGTTATCTGGAGCCCTGGATGACCAAATGCTATGGAGATTGGAGAATGACTAAAATTTCCAGACAAGAAGTATGTCTTGGAGTTAAGAGAACAACAGCAAAAAAACCCAACTCTCCAAAAAGATGAACCTACGAGTCCAGAACCAACTGAATAGATTAGTAAAAAGGCTGTCGCAAGTACTAATTCTTCCAAACACAAAATTATGAACTTTACTTCAGTAATCTCCACCCTTCCCTTCAACTTGAAGTCATTTAATCCAGGTTTTTCTTTCTTTATCAATGGATTAATGAATTGGTGTAATATGGTAAAGACAAAGCTGGGAATAAGCTACCTGATCCATTACATAAGCACAGGCCAACGAGTGAGAAATGTTAGTGGCACTTGAAATCTGTTCAGCAGTGAACTTGTGGTCTGTTGACTCTGTTTTCAACGAATCCTCTTTAGGAATCTGGATTTCCCACATTTTTCTTCCAAAATATGGAGGTGGTCCATAAGCTTCTTCAAGTGACACATCCTGGCTTTCAGCGTCAGAATCTCTGCATTTTCCAAAATCCATCATGGGAAGCTCTGCGACCAAAAAACCCACAACAAATGGATGTTTGACCATAGGGAAGACCATAGCCCTACACTCAGGAATAATTTCCACCTGCAAACGTTCTAATTTCAATACGAGAGATCACAATGAACAAATATATACAACTTAACCAGCATGACCATGCTAACCAAAAACCATACTTGCCGATTTGAAAGTGTGGCTTCTGCTACCCGTGAGCCTGTTGGAATTCCAAAATTACCAATTAATATAATGATATCAGCTCTGTCGGGAACACTGGTTCTGGGGTACAAAACAACTCGTCGAAGCTCCAATTGGTCCATGACATAACTACCAGCAGGTCTTACATATACCTACAGAGATGCTAAAAATCAAAGACTTCCAATTTTGTCTAACTCAAGAAAATGTTCATTTGGTAAAATTATGCAAGTATAGAGCATTTCATAGGGGTGTGCATTATTTGCTAAAAGAAAATTGTTTGTAATTTTTTTCGGCACTCAAGTCTTCTACCGAGTTCTGGGAATCCATGAGTGGAGCTGGAAAAGGGCGAGTTTTAGAATATAAAATTGTTCGGGAAACTGGCTTTAGGTGTTACCCATACCCACTCGAAACAAAAAGGAAGGAAAAAGGAATAAGGGCGCAAATTTCGCAATTCAAAATAGGAAGAAATAACTTAAAATCCTAAAATGGATGTGAAATAATGAACAGCTGAAGAACATGAACAGACCGATAGCACAGCGTCTGGATGGATAATTCTCCGGAAAAGGCTCAACTGCTCCATACAGAGTCTCTGGAAATCGGTGCTCGGCAAGACCAACCCAGTTTGCCCATCTACCTTGATTCTTTGTTCGAATTCAACAGGAGAGCTTGAAGCATTGCGTATGGCCGCAGCGAGCGCAGAGGCTGAAGTGATCAAGTCCTCTTTCTCCCGTCCTTCACTGGTACCAGAGTCGGTGACAAGACGAATGGTTTCAGTTTGAATGTTATTTTCATTTCTCGGATTAGGGTTGTGTAGGCATTGCTGCCCTTGAGGCGTTTCACTATTGCCAGCTAAATGCCTCTGCGAAGAAGCATGTCTTCGGGAAGAACTGTGATTCTTCTGAAAGTATAAGAGAACGCAAGGATTATGGTTGTTGATCAGGCGACGATGGATGCTATGACCGGTTGGAGTAGTTCCGGTAGTGATTGCAGAGAGCATAATCGCGACAACGGATTCTCTAAAAAATTGCAAATAGCTGATGAAGAGGTGATTCTGTTAGCAAAAAACGAAATTCTGGTTCGCATTAAATTGTTGAACTATTGAACTTCAGGAGTTCTTCGCTGGTTCCATTCGAGAGGAAATGAAAAATAAGCAGGGTCATCCCGGGATAGCAAGAAAGTGGGAGTCTGAGAGGAATCTGGATCCTCACCCCGTCGGGGTAGCACAGAGTGCTCCCCGACGGGTTCCTGAGCACACAAAACGTGGGGCCCACGGGTAAAATGTAATTTATTTTTTTTTGTGTTTTTCCAAAAAGTGTTTTCACTGTGGGCCCCAACTTAGCTTTTTGACGTCTGAGAGTGACCTGCTGTATTCTGTGGCAGTAGAGTAAACGCGCGCAACTAGATTTACATTTACTACGATAGTTGGGAAAAGAAAAAAAATAAAATTACTCCCTTAAGTAATAGGAATGACATAAAAGTCTTATAAAAATTAGTGAAATTGTTTCTCTAGAGGTCATGGGTTCAATGACTTCAATCTTAAAAGAGAGAGGAAGTTTTCAATCTCACCCTCAGGAAGTTTTCTAATTATCATCACACCCTCTATTACTAACACTGTAGTTTTAATTCATTTTTATTTATTTATTTTCAATATTACTCCCAAATCTGAAATTTAAAATACTTTCCATCCCCAACCTTTTAAAAATTTATGATTGGAAGTAGAAAAAATCAAAACCAGTAGAAGAAAGATGAAGAAACAAGTCAAGCATATAAATTTTCATTTAAGTTTGGATTACCTTATTGTTAGGGGAGAATAATGTGCTCTCTTGACCCTGTTTAACCACAAGATAGGATGAGACCTGTCTTTGGATATTAACTGTTATGAAAGACCTTTGGCAAATGATAGAAATTTTCATTTATGTCGTTGAAGAACCTTACTTGTCGGGGAGAACAATGGTCGGACTCTCGAATAAAGACTAATTGAACTGATCAAAGATTGGATGAGATCATGACTTTGGAAACTAATTGCCTATGTAAGTTTTATAATAGACCTGAATAGTATCCAGCCTCTTTAAAGATAGGGATAAGAATTTCAATCAAGTTGAGTATTTTGAATTGTTCTTAGATTTCATATGAGACTTCACAACTACAATTCCAAGGAAAACTCTCTTGGAGGATAAGATTATTTTTCCAGGAAGTAAACAACAATTATAGAGATCTATTCAAACTGCATTAACGCAAACGTATCCCTGATCGATCACGTTTTTTGCAAATTGTTCACTTGCAGGTTGTTCTCCTCTAACACAGAGGTGATCCAGTGTCTTTTCATTTAACATTATTATTGTCATTTTTGAAATATTTAACATGTTTTTATTAATGTTTAATTGTGATGTTATAAGGTGTCTGATTGGTAAATTAGATAACTCACAAGGTGATTAATTTTAAGGAATAACTCAGGTGGTGACCCTCAAAATTTCCCAATAAGAAAACCCTAAATTAGAAAGCATGGACTCAACCAGAATTTCACGAGACAACAATGAAGTAATTTAATTAATTAATCAAAAAATGATGAAGTAATTCAATTAATCAATCAGGTAATTTAGGGATCAGGCAGCCGCATGCTTCTTGTAAATGATCAAAATTAGCACGTGATAATAACGAAGGGCTGATCTATCTGGGTTCCCTTCTATTCCCTTTTTGATTTTTCCGATTTGGGTGGGTCCCCCACTCTACCTGCCACGCGTATTAGTTTACGAGTGACTGAAAGAACGAGATTTTTTTTTTAATGTTTACGATGATTTCGTAACGGCCGAAATCGAATAAATAATGGAATTTTTGTTGTAGAAACTAGAAATAAGCTCAGGTTTCGAAGATTACCAGTGAGCAAGCATGTCAAATGCGACAGATACTTCCAACCTTGCGAGCCTCGTAACGGAGTACGATAAAGTGATGGAAGACCAGGAGGATTCGATGATGGAGATCAATAAAATCCATAAAAAGCTTGTCTCCTGTGAGTCTATCCAATTCTCTGGCTAAAAGTTGTATATTGGAATGAAATTCTAGTTTTTTTTTATACATATCATTAATTTTATTCTACATTAATTTCCCATTTAATGCTTAAAGTCATTGGATTTTGACTGCCAGAAAGGATAAATTACTTAAGCTGTTTCTCTACGGAATGGGATTATGTTTGGGAGTTCATCCACGCGCTGACTGTTGAATTGTAGATTAATGATTAGGGTTAAAAGCAATTCTACAAGAATAACCAGGGAAAAAGGGCAATGGTACCATCAAATCAATAACAAAAAAAGACAGGGTCAATAGTCGGGTAGAAAGAGAGCTTCTATGATTCCTCTTGAAGTGTTTCAGTAAGGAATTACAGAGAGCAAGATGGGATCATGGAGAGCACAATGAGAACTCAGCAGCTGAGATGGGAAAGAAAAAAAGGATTAATCAATAGAGGGGCTGAGAGCTATAGTCAGGTGGGTTCTTTGCTGCATGTAAGAATATTGGTCTTGATGGCTGTCTGATTAACGACTTTTGGATTAAATTATGACACGTGTCACCAGCTAGCCCCTCACTGGCTTACCAGGGCTCTGGAGAGGATTTGAATCTGCTAGCTGTTGGGGGATAGCATTAAGTTACCTTTTTCATTGTATCTGTTAGTCCTTGTAACGGTCCAATTGATCAAGTGGTTGACTATCTTGTAGCCCATCTCCACCTCTTCAACTCTTTTGTATTTATATTTTTATATATCATAGTGAAAGATAACTAAAAGAGTTTACATTAGCTCATCTCCTGATTCCATACTAAGTGAGTTGATTTACCAAAATTTATTTCGACATCAATTTACTCAATTTGTGAGGTCATTTATTAATCCTAGGTTGTATCATGTATGTCAACTAGCTTCTGAAAAAAGGCTTATTTTACTACCTTTCCTGCACTTGATCCTCATGGCATTTGATCTGTCAAATTTATTGCCCTATCTGTGAGACAGCTGTAGGTCCTCAGCTGCACTGAGCAGTCTAAAAATTCGAACCACTTGATTCACCTCTCTTGGTGAATTAATTCTCAATAATTCAGAGGTAGTTCAGGTGAATTGGAACTCCATTGATCCAGACAAGAAATAGGAATGACCTCAATTTATCCAATTAGAAATTCATCTACTTAGTAGGCAGAAAGAGGATTAGGAAAGGCTGGGAATAGGAGGTGTACTCCATCAGGGGCTGTGCTCCTGGGGGAACAAATGGATGGTGGGAATACCACAGCCTCTAAACTTGTCATCCATCCATATCGGTACTGTAGTGGGCTGATCTCTACTCCAGAGCTTCTGATATACTCTGAACTGTCGAATCTCAGACCTGATGTTCTCATCAACTTAACTATTTACATTATTAATTTCTAATGGTTGTGTTGAAGCAAAGACTGTTTCTGTTTAAGGGTTTGAACACATTTTCTTTCAAAGACTCGATATGTGATGGTGTGATATTATTTCTTGCACCAAGTATAGGTTTTGTTTAAGGAATGAAGATTAGCAGCAGCAAGACTAATAGATTTTGTTTAAGAAAAAAGCAGACTACCAGCAGCACGAGTTTTTTCCAGTAGAATCTCAACTTTTGACCAAATTTGTTTGGTTGAAATATAGGACAATTTAATGATTATGTTGTGATAGGAAGACATTTCTACATTTGTGTATTTTCCTGCTGGCAACTGTATCATTATGACCACTGTCCATCTTCAACTCTTTGCTTGTCCTACAAATGGAAAAATAAATCCTTTGCCATTTAAGTTTCAGAGCATCTGGTGAATTAAATTGCTCTTTTGGTGCATCCTATTTTAATTAGGTACCACTACCCGGCCATGGTAAAAAGAAGATTTTCAATTGGCTTATTTATTACCTTACACTGAGCATTTTGAAGTATTTTGTTTTTCTACAAAACCATTCTCTATTTCATTCATGATCCTCGCATGCCCATGCAGGTCCTGCAATGGCTGAGAAGTTGCGTGATGAACTGTTGGGGAATCTTCGAGGATTGTATATAAAGTTGAAAGAACTTTCAGAGACTGAATTGACGTATGTTTAATCCAATAGTTTAGTCACATGGTACAGAAACTCAAAAGCTGGTTTCGATGTTTCTGCTAGGCTCCAGCATCCCCCCCACCCCCCAAAACACCGTTGTTATGGATACCCCAAGGAACAGGCTTATTGTTATTATCTGGGGTTTAGATTCCTCCTTCCTGCTGCCCTTTTGATGGCTGGTTTTTGCACACCCCCCCCCCTTTTTCTTTCCTCCATATTGTATGTTCTCCTTCTTTCCCCTTTGCAGGGTTTTAATGATATTTTATTATTCACCCAAAAAAAAAAAAAAACAAAAAATCAATCTACCGCCCCTTCTTCCTTTCTCTAACAACAATGATGAGTGTTTCTCAGAATCCCTCTGTTCATAGAAAGAAAAGAGAGTGAGCTTATACTGAATCTCTGCAGAAGGGCCCCTTTGATATTTCCTTTTAAAGTTATTCCTTTGTGTTACAATATATCATCAATCCCTCTTCTTTATTTAACTTTTTCTGTCTTTGACCATCTACAATGTCTTAAATCTGTTTAGAAAGTCCTACTCATTTTTTATATTTATTTATTTTCTGCAGCATGTTGTTGATATTCAGCGATAAATTGGATTCTGCTATCCTACACTCTCTGCATCAGAGTAAAGGTTTGAACCAGAACTCCGAATATGTAATATGGTTTCTGACAATACTGTTCCTGTAGTAGTTTTCACCATATGTGGACTAGCATTCAGTCGTTGTGTGGGTATAGACTAATGGATTGGTGCTGACTGATAGACATGATTGGATGAAGTCCTGTCAAAGAGGTGGTCTCCCTAGTGGGTAGAGGCTTCAATTTATCTGTTCTAATAAGAGTAAAAAATGATTTTATGACCTACTTGCAGTTATCTTATCAATGGGGGAGACAAACTGTTAATTGCAAGCTTGATCCCTGCTCACAATCTATATAATGTTTGCATTCCCCTTTATAGTTGCTAACCCTAGCAGTTGTGTAGAGAATGGAGACAGGACTAACAAGGACAAAAGCAAGCGTTTGAGGAGTTCTTTGACAAAGGCTATTGTTCTTGGTATGGTTTCAATCAAGTCCATGGTTTTATGATTTATTTGTGTTCTGATCCTCATATTAATCCTATGAAATGCTTTTAACACTTCCAGATTTCTATGACACATATCCCTAAGCTTAACTCACTGCTGCAAAGGTCTCAATGTCTTAGAATGATGATGTTTCATTTTTCTTCAGAAATATTTGTTGATATTCAGTTTCTATTTGAATATGCTAGTCAAAGTGGCTACCTGAGATTCTAGGATATAGTTATTAACTTATTAAAGCTAAATTGAACACTGAACCAGCAAAATGATGCTTTGGCGCATAAGATTTCTGTAAGATGATGGGATTCCTCTTTCAACTTCTACTAGGTCTAAGTGTTTAAGGAATCAAAAGTGAAGGAAGAGTTAAGAAAATTGCAGTTTTTCCCTAAAGGGTTTCATCATAAAGAAGTTAGAAAATAAAAATAGAGACTTTGGAACACTAAAACATTTGGAGAGAAAGCTCAAGAACATGCAGGTAGGTGACTGATAAGAAGTGAGCTCATCTTTAAGTGGTGCAATTGAGGGCAGTGCAAACCGTGCAATTGTGTGAATAATAATAAATAGCAACTTGTACTCTGTTTATTTAAAAAAAAAAAAAACAATAATATAATCATAATTTATGAATGAAAAGGGAGGAAGAAGTACATCTGGGTTAGGAGGGTGTCCATCATCCACACCATGAATCCTTATGGCTGAAGAGTTTGCTGTTGGTTGAATTTTCGGTAGCAATATTAATTTGCTGAAAGTGCCAATCACTGACCTATTCTTTTGTATGGATTAGGCTCCCAACTTTCACACATGCTATAAATTCCAAGTCATATTAATCCCCTTAAAGTAAACAAGACAGTAATAATTAAAAGATAAATGTCAAATACCTTCATGCTTGCCTATTTTAGCCACTACTTCAAGTCCTATTTTAACAAGGACTAATAAAAGGAGTTAAGAATTTAACTAAAAGTAGAATGTAAATTCATTTAGTAACTCAAAACATAAATCCTAACGCAATTTGAGCTGAACAAACCAGGACCCAAAATTAGAAAACTAACAGCTAAAATCTCCTAAGTGTTGATGAAATCTAAGAGAAGTTATCTTAGTTCAACCTAATTTAAAACTCTTAAGACAGTTGATTGTTATTGTTCGTTGGCATACCCTTCAATTTCCTCATCAACACTTTCGCAGTCTTTTTTAATAGGTTTCTGATGCAGCACTCCATTAGTCTTTTTTATCTGAGGCAGTAAAAGGGCAGCATAGGAGGAGAAAGAACCACAGGGCCATCCCATTCAGATGGTTATACCCCAATAACTGAAGCTGTAATCAGCCTGCAACAGGAGACTTATAGTCAGACCCATACTTGGTCCATACAATGAATCTAACTTGAGCCCGTAAAGAACCAGAGTAGCCATTGACCAGCTTGCTTTTTAAGGATCTTTTGGCTGATTCTGTGGGTCCATGTTGCTGCCTCATGGGAAATTCTACAAGCTTTTTCTAGTTACTATTTTGTTTTTGTTTCTATTTTGTGTTTCAATTACTATTTATGCAGCAGATACTTTTACTAGAATAGCAATAGCAAGCTAGAGTTTCCCTAATACTTGGTTAGCTTCTATTTTATTGTAATTCTGTTGGATCTTCTAAGCTTGGCGTCAAATTAATTTGTACTTGAAGCTTGGCATCTAAGTAATTTGTAGTTGATGGTATGGATATTATAAACAACAAAAGGAGGCAGTTTTCGTCAAGGAATTTCCCTTGACCCGAGGGGTTCAGATGGTTTGCAGAGCTCATAGACTCCTAAGGGTAAAATCTAGGCTAGTTGGTTGTGAAACTAACCTATTTGGCAGTGATACCAAGTCATCACACCATTCCTTTACCCATCTTTTTCTTCCTTTCTGTTTCTTCATGTACTTTATGTTTTATTACTTCCAGCAACTTCTCTTCTGCCTACAGTACCTACCATAAATCTTTCCTTTGTGGTTTAATCTTTTACCCTTATTCACTAACTAGTCACTTCTCTGCAGGTTTTTCACTCAGTATTCCTTACCCATGGTTGTTGTTGTTTCACTTCTTTTCTAGTAGGTGTTTTGACATATTGTTACCACGCATATACCGATCAGCTGGACCTCCTATTTTTTGTAGAATCATTCACCCCCTAGGGCAGCTCCATTCGACCTAGGTTTGGTTCATCAGAATTCCAGATCTAAAGTTACAGCTACCTCTTCTATTTTTTTGATTTCTGATTCGATTGTGGGTCATCGATTAAAGTGAAACGTTGATGATGGAAGCAAACTGCAATATCTTTATCTGTCGAGTGATGTAAACAAACTCTAGTAGTGTGGTTACCTCTCACTATTGCAATATAAGCCTACTTTTTAGTACTTGACATGTCATCAAGAAGAGAAGAAAGAGAAATTTACGTTCTTTCTTTGTCCACAGCCCATCATGCATAATAGGCCACTAATTTGCTTGATGTAGAAGAGGAAATGCCTTTTCTAGATTGATATTAGGTTGTATTCACTGGATTCTCCCTATGAATTAATTTTGGCCGATCTCTTGTAGATGGCAGTGAACAGAGAAAGAAACGAATGAAAGCTGATGACAATATTTCAAGGCTCCACCTTGCTGGATCCGTGCATAGTCAACTTGAGCTTGCTGCCTGTTTAAAGGATGAACAGGTATCTCAATTCTCAATAAAAAATTTAAAACATTGAAATTCATTTTGTGTATATATTTTCAAATTTCTCCACAGTGATGTTCACTACTTCACTTTTTTACATAGCAAAATTGCTCACATTTGATTAAAATTTTGAAATCTTAATGGCGCATCTGTTACATGATGCATATGTCTCCTTGTCTGATGCTCTTTTATCTTTAACCGAACTTGCATGTTGCATTTACTAATTTATTTTCAGGTAGCAGCTAACGTCACACCTGATGGAGCTGAGGAAGATGTGTGGATTGTTGTTAAAGTAATCAACTTCGAGAGAGAAGCAAAAGAGTAATCTACTTCCATCTTTCACCCTTCCCCCCCCCCCCCAAAAAAAAAAAAAAAAAAACAAAAACCAAAAAACCAAAAAAAGGAAAGAATTTTTTTAGATGGTGCCAGGAGAGGAGGCAGGCTGACAAAAACATTCATCAGTATATTCATAATCAAAGGGAAACTTCTGTTCAAGAATGTGGGTGTTGATGAGTGCATCATTTCATTTACTGTTTGGAGAAAGAACTTACACAAATTTCGCAGCACTGCTCTACCTTGAAGAAAATCTGAATTCGCATCCATCATTCAGCTTTTTTTTTCCGTTACTTTGTTCTCAAGTCCTCTTGCCTTGAATTTGGCTTCCCAGAGTAATAGCTTAGCAGAAATATTAGAATCACAGGAAATGTTAATTCATCCGTCAGCTGGATCATTTCAGACTTCACAGAGGAGGGGGAGGATCAGGAATTGGGCCTCCTCCAAGCCAGGACTTGGAAAGATACAACCATGTTTAATTTTCTTTTTTGGGTGAATTATCACTAGAAAGAGGGCTTCAATTTGATAACCTCTTCATCTCACATTGCCATTAGAATCCTTCATTTCAAAAGTTGTATTTATTAGGTACAATAAACATCTAAATCCTGACAAAGAGAAATTTTATGTTGAAATCCAAAAGTTGAATCATGTTATGTCCTGGTGAATTTTCCTCGCACTAGGCTGCAAGAATTCGATAACCCTTTGTCTCACATTGCCATTATAATCATTCATTTCAAAAGTTTGTATTTATTAGGTACAATAAAAGTCTGAATCCTGACAAAGAGAAATTTTTACCTTGAAATCCAATAGTTGAATCATGCTATGTCCTGGTGAATCTTACTCTTACATGGCTGCAAGAATATTGTGTGTCAGCCTTTCGTGTTGTTCTATGGACAATGCAAAATGCCTTTCTAGCTTATTAAAACTAATTGTATCCTAATATTTAGCTGCCTCAAAATCTTGACTGCTACAAGTCTATCTTTATCTGTTTTGCTGAGTTGAATGTGTATTAGTTGTTTCAAAACTGTCTTTATGTCTTGGCTGCTCTTGGTTACATCATGGAAGGTTTTTGGAGTGCTGGTTTTGAACTAGTCTTTGACCTAGATTAAATTGGAAGTATTGAATTTTGGTGAAATTTCATTTCCTGTATACTCATGATACAAAGAGAAAAAAGAAGTCAGGATGAAAATAATTATGTGAACTTAAAATTTCTTTGAACTGAAATTCATCTGTTGCATCTCATTCTTGTGATGCTTACCCATTATAAAGTCTAGAAATCTCAGAAGTTTGAATGAATTAAGAAAGAAGGTTGTTGTTATTATTATTATTATTGTTATTATTATTTTAGTTCCTGTAAGTAATTCCCACAACCAATTGTGATGGCCCACTGAGTAAATTGAAGGTGTGAATCCTATGTAAGGGTTCCTTTAAAAGATGCTATGTGGTGTCCAACTCTTTATCTATCTACCAATTTATGCATACAACACAAACTGAGGCGGCCCCACTACTTGAGAATGGCTCTATCAATCCTGTACTGCAATTTGGCTCCTCTTGCCTCATTACGGAAGGCCAAGTCATTTTTTCATTTCCGTTGTCGGTTGTCCTTTTGATGCCTTCAGGTTGATACTTGTTTCTTCCTGCAGTTAGTGTGGTTGATCACTCCTTTACCAAATGAGTTCATCCCTGCAAATTTCCTCATCCTGGAAAATGTCTTTGTTTCTGATCCTGTTCTCTCTAGTATTTCTACTCATCCACATGTATCATCCAGTATTGTTTTATATTTGATTTCTTGGTTGCCCTACAGGACACTTTCCCTATAATTTTGATTTATTACAACTATCAGATATAATTTTGGAAATTGGTATCCTCTTGCAATTAAGTACTGATCTCTTCGCAGATTCGAGGTGCTTGATGAGGAGCCTGGTGATGATGAAGAAGGTGGAGGCCAAAGGTAAAAATTTCATGCGTATTATTACCCTTTGTTAGTGGAGAGTGTTGGTATTTCTTCTAGCCAATGCTATTATAAGTATTATGTTTTTTTCTTTCTTTCTTTCTTTCTTTCTCTCTTTCTCTCTCTTATTTCCCTGTTGTGTCCTGTTTTGTAGTAGGAGCTCCAATTGAGAACTTCCGACGGTTACACAAATAAATTGATTATTGCTGTTGTCCTCTTTTTTTCTGTCTCTTCTTTTCTGCTTTATTATTATTATTATTTGGTATCAGAACAAGATCTCTAGGGACTGTCTGCTTCTTCTAAAGGTTTCAATCATCATTGGCTAATTTATTTCAGTTTGAGATTTGTGAGTGTTTAATTTTAGTTTAAAAGGGTTGCGATGCTGTATTTTTGGACTGTTTGGAGGATAATTCATGACTGAACATTGAGACATAGGTCATGAAGAAAAAAAATGGACGAGCTTTTCTAAGACTGAGGAAGAAATGTTCTGGAGGTCATTGCTCATCAGCAGTGGTGCAGCATTTTCCTTTCTTCCTTAGGAGTTTTTATTGATCCAAATGAATAGTAGAGGGTATAGAATCATAAAGTAATGATAACTATGAGTAAACATTAAGATAGAGGAAGGTTCAGGCGAGTTGGTCAAGCGCTCACTTGTTGAATGCTTTGTCACAGTTGCTAGTCCCAGAAACAGGGCTGCGTACATCTAACCCTCCCGAAATCCTACTAAAGCTAGGAGCCTTGTGCACTAAGTACGACCATGAGTGAACACTAAAATAAGTAGGAAGAACCCCTAGGAAAAAAAAAAAATTAGTACCCTAATAAAATAATAAAGCTAATGTAAGCCCCTTAACAGAAGCAAAGCCTTTAGTTCTTGCTTAAAAAGTGCATCTAGGAATCATAAGTGATTCATGAATGTTTGCTGCTTCCCTTCTATATCCATGATGCTTCCCAGGCTTGCTTCTCCTCCATGCTGCATTACTTTGTTTTTCCTTTTAATGAATGCCTCTTTGAAGCAATGCCTCCTAGACATTGCCGCAGTTTGATTGTTTGGATGCTTGTAATCCAGGCTTTAGCAGGGCAATAGCAAATGTTTTGTCTTTGACTGAAGAGACTGGTCATCATTTAGTACCTAACATGTTGTCATATGTTGAGTTCGGCTGAGGGAGCTTCTTTAAATGCGATCAGTTGGTTCAATTTTTGGCCCAGACGGCCAACTCTGAAGTGAGGCATTGCCAACCAATTTTTGTATGGGGTATAATGTTCCTCTGTCTTCATCATTGTACTGCTTTGGGCTATAATTTATACCCCACTTGTAATGTTCTCTTATCGACTTCTTCTTCATTGCCAATTGGGAATTGTACCTTTGCTTTCTTGAAGATTTATTCCAAGACGTCAGCATATGGACTTAGTATTGTGACGGTTTTCACTATATAAAGGGCAACGAGAGCCTAGAGTTATTACTTAACAAGAATGTTTGGTCTTTACATTGATGGAGGAATACACCAGCAACCTCCCTTGAGTTCTGTAGGTACCCAAATCTCTTGTCAGCATTGTGGTTCTTTGCAATAAAATGTTTCTCCAATAGAAGTCAGAAAGGATTTCATCTTTCCAGTTTATAAGAACAAGGACTGTTATGGTGTGAGCAACTTTGAAGTCAAAAGTGAGGGGGAAAAAGGAAAAAAGAAAGAATGCATGTGTCCTTGCGTGGAATTATGCTCTTGGAAAAGTATGTCTGCTAGATTTATGAATGTATGTAGGAATAGTATGCATATCTTGTCCTGAAGAGAAGCCTTTAAGATACTAATATCACCTCATTAGCATTTGAGATTTTGATCATTCCTATTTTATTGCCCCTTTGGAGGTAAAAACCCTTTTTATATGATGACTTATGTATTTTTCTTAATCTTTCCTCTTTTGTTCCCTATTGGAGTTAAAATGTTGATCTATATGATAATTTTTCTACTTCACAGCAGAAAGTACAAGCTGCATATGTCACGCATTATTCCTTTTCCAAATCCACTTGACCCTTCCAGTGCTCCAGATTTCCCTACTGGGAGACAAGTTTTGGCTGTTTATCCTGAGACCACAGCATTATATGAAGCAACTGTAGCCAATGCTCATCGTAAGGTAACCAAATGATAAATCAATTATACTTCTTTCATGCTTAAACATTGATTTATGTGACTCTGCTGTTCCCTAATTGTTGAGTCTGATTACTTGTTTGCTGTTTTCCATATGTGCTCTTTGATGAATCTGCTAACTTCCAGAAGAGAACTGATGAGTAAGTTGTTAAACTTATTTATTTTGGAACATAAACCTTTAAGTTCTTGGAATAGAATTTGTTAATTTTTTTGGCTATATGAACCTGTGAAAAGCATCTTCTTTCTAAGCTTTCATGTTAAATACTGAACCATGGTGAATGAATCAGATGCAATGTTTCCTTTGAATACTAGTAGAAGTCCTCTTGCAATTGTGATTTTACCTTTATTTATTTATTATCTGGACTTCAATGTCTTCTTTTGAATATTAGGGATGCCCCAGTTGAGTTAAATCTATCTTACATAGATGGGAAATCATGTTTTAGGTTTGTAGTTGCTTGCAATATTAAAAAACAATATTAAAAAACAATGTCTTTTGCATGATTGTTCCAGTTACCTACTGGAGTTTAAAGATGATGAAGAAAATGGATCTCTACCCCAGAGGAAAGTACCCTTCCACAAGGTTGTTGAGCTGCCTGAGGGACATCGCCAGTGACAATGTCTGTTGTGTTTGCATTGCCGCTGTTCGTGTTCTTTTCCAGCCAGATATACTTACTGTGTATCTCATGTTCCGTCGCATTATAGCAGTTCGAGTTTGTGGGCAATTACTTGTGCTATTCCTTGTCTAGAACTGTATAGGTCTTGTGATAATTTATTCTTATCAGTGGGTTTTGGTAATTTTCCAAATTTTCCCATTGAATTTTTCAGTTCTTGCTGTTGCCAGTCATTTCCCCTTTTTCTAAGGTCCAAATATGGAGTAGAGAAAATGCTTCTTTACATTGTGAATGATCTTGAGGTAATTTTCCCATTGAATTTATCAGTTTTTGCCGTTGCCAGTCATTTCCCCTTTTTCTAAGGTCCAATATAGATTAGGGAAATGCTTATTGACATTGTGAATGATCTTGATTTAGCTCTTGCGAAGATGGTTTATGTGAAAACCCCCTCAAGAAAATCCAAAATAATCAAAACTGATGTCATTTTCAGGCTTTTGTTCCATACAAAATACCCAACTTGCTCATATCTCAAATCAAATCTTGCTTAAAACGACCAATAAATATATGAAAACTACCCTGCCATGGTCATAAACAACGTCTGTAAAGGAACAGGGACCAAAAGCGAGGACTTTGATATGAAAACGCAACTGAGAAAAATCAAGCTAGGGTTTTAGAGGAGGTAAAGTGTCAGGGAGATGAGTTAATTGGACTATGTTGAGATCAAAACCTTCAAAAGCACAGAGGTGGACAGGTGGGGAAGAGAGGGATGGGCCGCATGGGGAGTAGAGCAGGAAAAGAGGGGTGACCTGCAGGAGAGGAAGAAAGGTAAAGAAAAGATGGCAGGGGAGGCCATAGGGGGAGCAGGGGAGGAAAAGGATGGCCTGTTGGAGAAGATGGGAGGCAAGGAGAGCAGACATAAATGGTTAAGGAAAACCAAGGCAGGGAAGCACGGAGTTGAAATCGTCTAATCCAACAGGTACAGAATTATGCTCTCCTCACACCTCTTCACCTCATATTTAAGAGTGGAACCTACTTCTTATGATTGAGTTTATCATTGCTTAGAGGTGGATAAGAGTGTAAATGGTGGACAAGTCTCTGCTTGTGAATCCGGATCATCACCCCGTCACGGAAGCACTAGGCTTTCCGACGGCTTTACCACCACAAATAATGTGGGACCCACAGCTAAAAAAATAATAAAATAAAAAACCCATCACCCAATGAATCCGGATCATCTCCCTGTCGGGGAGCACAGAGGCTTCCTGACCACAAAAACCAGTGGGTCCCACTAGTGAAAATGTTTTTTTTTCTTTTCCAAAAAGTATTTTTCACCGTGGCCCCACAAGTTGGTGGCGCCCCCCCCCCCCAACCCCTGTGTTTTTATGGTGGAAAGTCGGGAGCACAGAATACTCCCCACCGGGGGGTAGAGGATCCAAACTCGGAAGCATGACCCAACCGAAGGGCTCCAAACCATGGTGCTTGTCACAACTTCATGTGATCACATTTCATGTAAAATACTTTCTGGTGGTAGAATACCAGCGGTTGAAATGGGAGGCAAGGAAAGCAGACATAAATGGTTAAGGGAAAACCAAGGCAGGGAAGCACGGAGTTGAAATCGTCTAATCCAACGGAAATGCTCTCCTCACACTTCTTCACCTCATATTTAAGAGTGGAAACTATTTCTTGTAGTTCAGTTTATCATTGCTTGGAGGTGGATAAGAGTGTAAATGGTGGACAAGTCTCTGCCTGTGAATCCGGATCATCACCCCGTCCGGGGAGCACATCGTCGGGGGGGTCGACGGCCTACCACCACAAATCATGTGGGACCCACAGGTAAAAAATAAAAAATAAAAATAAAAAAAACCCATCACCCAACCTCTGGGTCCCCTGTATTTATTGTAGCTGATCCGGACTCTTTGCCTGTCGGGGTAGAGGATCCAAACTCAGAAGCATGACCCAACCGAAGGGCTCCAAACCGTGGTGCTTGTCACAACTTCATGTGATCACATTTCAGGTAAAATACTTTCTGGTGGTAGAATACCAACGGTTGGTCACTTGCTTTCCATCCTTTTAACTGACATTCTAGTCAAGATTTGTTTCTCTGGGGTGCTGGGTTTGCTGGAAGCCTGGAACTCATTCTACCACACACTAGTAAACACACTGTTTCTTTCTTCCATCCATGGAGGCGACTCACAGATACTTCTACCAAATGTATAAGCTCTTTTAACACGCAGAAGCTTTTACTAGGAAGATAACTTATTTTTTTGGTGCTATTTCCTAACTGAAACTTAAAAGCGAATTTGACTCGGTATTATAACCATTTTTGGTGCCATACACTTAACTGAAACTGAAACAAATTTAACTCAGTATTATAAGCATCAGATCTCATCAGATTAATATTTCTTTCCCAGCAAACTCAGGAGTCAGGGCTCTGCTTCGTTGGATGTGACAGCAGCAAGAAACCCCCAGAATGTCAAGGCATGGTAACGTTGCTGAGAGAACCTTCCATCACAACTTAAAAAACGAAAGGTGGAAGAACATGGACATGTCCACCTAAGATTCTTGATCTCCTACCAAAGATTGCTGATCTAAACATTTAAGTAGCAGTATCAGAGAATTTGAAATAGAAAACCCTAGACTTCAGACATTAGGTGGTGAAGTGGTAGATTTACATACTGACATGTACAGATTACTTTGCTCAAGGCTTCCTCGATGAAGTCAGCAACTTCCAACAAGGAGAGACTTACAGAGGATATTCGAACAGAAAACTCCTGAATTGGATAAACCAACATTTACAAAAGAATCAACAATGATGATTACCTTTCGACCAAAAAGACAAAGGACAAATGAATTAAATAATGAAGTCTCAAGACTCCAACAATTCAACTGGTATGATTAGAGTCGAACTTTGTGACTGCATATGGTACCAATGGAGCAAACCAGGCCTTTATCACAGAGACCCACTTCTTTCTCTTTATGATTAATCAGCCAGTAAACAACCTTCCTTGAGCATATCATACAAAATGGACTTCAACTTTGAAACCCCCCAACAAGGCAACACCGGGGAGAAACTAATCAAAACTAGACCAGTAACCATGCAAACGGCTTGAACATCTAAAGATCCTGACATCCTAGCTTCCCTACTAGACCCCAAAGACATGCCATAAAGCTCAGCCCACCGAGGCTTCCCTTGATGGTCAAAGAAAAGCCAGTACAAGCCATCAATGACCAAGGAGGCAAAAGAAGTGGTAGAGTGTGGTTGAAGCAAAACAGAAATGGAAAAAAGATGAATGCTTCCCTACAGAGGAAAAACAATATCTAGAATTAGTGAAAGATGCATCTGCATAAGATTCTTACTCCAGTGCAATTTAAGGGCAAATTGTGCTTCCAGCCAAGCCTTGTCCAAACAGATTGAAAAGGACAAGTAGAGAATACAAATAAATGAATAATAAGAAATATCTAATAACGAGAAGGGCTTACTTCATCATAAGCTATGCAAAGTTTATGCAAATGGAGCTTAGTTTTGAAATCAGTTATGCAATATAGAATTAAAAGCAAACTACTAAAAAGATCAACATCAAAGTAAAGAAGAATGGAAAAAATGACTGCCCAATTAGAGACCAAGTCGTTTAGCAAAATGTTTGACCTTACCTATCAACAATAGAAGCAGCAAGGAAAATCACTGAAGAACAGAACTAGTTTGTTGACCTAACAGAGAACTAAAAGCAACAAATCCAAAAACTATATAACACTTAATCCAGGAATGAGGAAGCACTTGGTAGACTCACTACATAAGGTTTATACCTCGAGCCCCAAACCATTGAAATAGAGGAACTTTTCTACCACAGAAAAGATTCATTCGATTATTGACTGGATGACACCTGCACCAACAGTCCTGCCACCTTCTCTAATGGCGAACCTCATACCTTGCTCACAGGCCACTGGAACAATTAGGTCAACAACCATCTTAACACGGTCACCTGGCATAACCATCTTGGACTCCTCGTCTTTGTCATTCATGATGGAAGCAATCTTTCCGGTGACATCGGTAGTTCTCATGTAGAACTGAGGTTTGTAACCAGCGAAAAAAGGAGAGTGTCTGCCACCTTCTTCCTTTTTAAGAATATAAACAATGGAAAGGAACTTGGTGTGTGGAGTGATACTTCCTGCCTTGGCAAGAACCATACCTCTTTGTATCTCATCCTTCTGGATACCACGGAGAAGGAGACCTACATTTTCTCCTGCAAAGGCTTCGTCAAGGGTTTTCTGAAACATCTCCAGAGCAGTGACGGTGGTGGAGCGAGTATTCTTAAGACCCACAAGTTCAAGAGTTTCTCCGACCTTGACTGTGCCTCTCTCGATACGACCAGTCGCCACAGTTCCACGACCAGTGATAGAGAAGACATCTTCAACGGCCAGGAGGAAAGGGAGCTCAGTTTGGCGCTGGGGAATTGGAATGTAGCTGTCTACAGAATCCATGAGTTCATAAATTTTGTCGACCCATTCGTTGTCCCCTCTCTTGATTGCAGGATTCGCCATTAGGGCTTCTAGGGCTAGAAGCGCCGATCCTGAGATAATGGGCACATCGTCACCGGGGAATTCATAGGAAGAGAGTAGCTCACGAACTTCCAATTCAACAAGCTGAAGGAGCTCTTCATCATCGACCTGGTCCTGCTTGTTTAGGAAAACAACCATATTGGGGACACCGACCTGCTTAGCGAGAAGAATGTGCTCCTTGGTCTGAGGCATAGGTCCATCGGCGCCTGAGACGACAAGAATCGCACCGTCCATTTGAGCGGCGCCGGTGATCATATTCTTGACATAATCAGCATGGCCAGGGCAATCAACATGGGCATAGTGGCGGCTCTCAGTCTCGTACTCGACATGGGCAGTGTTGATGGTGATTCCTCTGGCACGCTCTTCAGGTGCCGCATCGATCTCATCGTACTTCTTGGGGGCACTGTTACCGACGGCGGCCAATGCCATGGTAAGAGCAGCGGTTAGGGTAGTCTTGCCATGGTCGACATGCCCTATGGTGCCGATGTTGATGTGGGGTTTCTTCCGCTCAAACTTACCCCTAGCGGCACGAACCGTAAACGAACGTTGGCTCCTCCTGGTATCAGTGGCGGCGGTGAGGGAAGTGGAAGTCAACCAAAAGATGCTAGAAGGGCTAGTGAAGGAAGAGGACAAGAGAGGAGCTGCTTTGCTTGCTAGGGTTCCGTTGGAGCGAAATTTCCCATTTGAGATAGGAAGATAATTAGCAGTCCAAGTGGAATTTGATGATGACGATGTTGTGGATGAAGAAGCTGTAAAGCGAAGACTCGATGAAGCTGAAGAAGAAATAGCCATAGCAGAGCAGTTATTCAGATTTCCTTCTCTGATTACACAACAACGTTCGAACTCTTGCAACTCTTCTCAGTGCTCTCAAAGCAAGATTGAAGCCGAGAAGGGCGAAGAAGATTGAAGCAGAGCATCTCACTTTATCTATCGGTAGCGAAAGAGGACCTCATATCTACCCTATCCGTTCTTGCTCGCTCCCATACCCCAAATGAGAGAGAGGGTTTATGGTGAGTACGAGTCCACGGAGGCAACATGCTTCACAACGAACCAACGATAGATGGGCCCCAGGATCTCCCCTCTCCTAACCTTTTCATCAAATCAGACGGACGTCATAGCTTGTATACCATGGAAGATCTATGACATGTAAAATTTTGTATACAGCATGTGCATCAGCACCACCAATCAATGTTAGCCGTAAATCTCACTCTGAGGGCCCACTTTCTGCTTTTGCCAACACAGAGTTGCTCGATTAGTAAGGGCCAAAAGTCAGGGTTCGACTCATACTGGAGCCCCTCGACTCCTATAGGGCATATTTAATATCCTCTTCTCCTATATATAAAAAGAGTCCTATTATCAAATACATAAATATAAAATTTTTGAATTTACATAATTACATTGTTATATTATTATATGACATAAATCTAATTGGAGCAACATTACTACCAGAATGGATCAAAAGTTGGTCAGCTGTAAAAGGGATTGGAAAGGAGGTAAGCAAATCGATTTTCATTACCTATGTTCCTTAACTGTTTGGCACCTTTGGTTGCAGAAATACGGTTTTTGGGAGAAAAAAAACTACCCCAAAAGAATTATTGAGGCAGCTCAAAAAGAACATTCTGAATTGAGGTAATCAAGACATCAGGGGGTGAGGAAGTGCTAAATAATGCTCACCTGATGAAAATCAACAATTGGGAACCTCCACCTCAAGGTAAATTAAAGTTGATTGACTGCTTGGTGTAAAGGAAGTGACAAAGGTGGTGTCGGTTAATCAAAATTAGAAGGAAACTTCCCCCCCCACAATGAGAGTTGGATTGATATTTGCAGTTAGGGCCTATTTGATTTACAAAAAGAAAAAAATTATTTGATGAGATATTAGACCTTAATGGATGAAATAATCAAAATTAGTAAAATGGGGGAGTCCTATTTGATTACTTGAGTCATAAGATTTCAAAAATCTAGAAATTTCAAATCTATGGAGTCATGGTTCATAACATTAACTGTTTGGTTAGCCTAAATCTTTGAAATGAAATCTGTAGATTCATCTTTAGAAAACATTTATGGAGCCATGGTTCAAATGTTTAACATTTTTATAGTAGTAAAAGTGAAATCCTTGGATTTCACCTTATACCCATAAATCTATAGAATCACATTTTTAGTGTAAAATGGTGAATCTCTAGATTTTATGAATCAAAGGATTCACACAACCAAACAAGTAAAAATCTCCCATTTGTGAATCCAGAGATTTGAAATCTCTGGATTCATGTAACCAAATAGGCCTTTAGGAAAAAGAGAAAAATATGTTTATAAAATTGACTTTTTGTACAAAATTATCACTAATAATTATTATTTTTGTACACAGTTGTCACAAAATTTAAGAATAGACAATTTTCATAAACAAACATTTAAGAAGCTATATATTTGTGAGTCTTTATTACCGTTGCAGCTATATATTTGTATAAGACATGCACTATTTTGGATTGTATTCTCTAAGTAGCCTACTCCCTCTCTAGAATCACATCACAGTTTTACTGGGGAAAACCACCCAATACCCGTTCCTGATATTGGATAGAATCAAATACAATTTTAAAACACCTGAAAGGAAAATCGATCAACCCAGACAATGGTGAACCTTCCATATTATATCTAGGGAAAATAACAACAATGATAGTTTCCTGTACATTCACCACATTCACCACATTGAAGATGGGAAACCAAAATGCAGTCAAATTGCACAAAACAACCTTCTGTACAGGTCATGTTCTACTCATTTATGGGGCAAGGTGATCACTGGATATACAGATTACAAAACCACCCAAAGTACGAAAAGAAACCAGTCTCTTGCAATTCAGGAAAAGCTCAGGATCATATGTCAGCTGATCTTTAAACTAATGGACACATTTACAATGTTTGTAGCTTACATCAAACACAAATCTGCCTTCTATGGCACAGTCAAGAAGCAACTCCTGTCATCCTCAAGCTCTTTTTAATTTGTTGTTGACAGATGTATCTCCTGAAATATAAGCAAGCATCACTCAGCATGACAGGAATAATTGTATCAAAAGATGAAGGTCCCTCTGACATACTTGACAGCTTGGTTTCTTTGACAGGGACTCCTGACTACTAACGCTTCCAAGCTTTCTGGAATACCAGTAGTCTTGCACTGCTCAATAAGATTGCTCAAGAGGGCTGTCCAACTCATAAGACACACTGTACTCCCTGATGTTAGAAACTTTTGCATGATAAATTGATAGAACTTTTTCACGAGTTTCTCGAGGCAGTTCCTTCACGAGATTCAATATTGCTAACTCATGCTTTATCCTTAGTTCATCTAACTCCTTTTGATGCATAACCAATAGTTGCTCTATTTTCTCCACAGTGACTCTGAAAACTTCTGACTCCACTTCTTTAGGTACTTCACAACTCCCCACTGGCAGATGCGCAGTAGCACTTCCACCGTTTTGATTATCAGACAACATTGAATCAATATGAGCAGCACCAAACTCCATGTTATCTCTATTAATCGCATCAGAAGAAGGTTGATTATGTGGTGTTTTCACGTTGAATTCAGTTTCAGGAACCAGAAATGATGTTTCTTCTTGCTGAATGGGTGAAGCAATGTAATTCGGAGAATCTCCTTTGTTTTTGTCTTCGCACAATGAAACCTCTGTATCTTCGCCCATATCATCAGTTGTCTTGAAATTTATCTGAGAAGACAAGTTAGAAAATGAAGGCTGAACTTGAGGACTTCCACTACGTCCCTGGGGAGAAGAATCTGACCAGTACTTGCGTCCTGAAGGAAGTCGATCCAGAACCCGACGACCTGAAGAAAGACTAGTCTCACTTTTCAATGGGGATACCGCATCTTTACCATCCGACTCATCAGGACTTGCAATGTCATCCATATTATCTCTTGAAATTTTGCTAGGTGTCCACTCGGGGATATGGGCACGGATTTCAGCATCAATCAACTCCGCAATTGTTGTAACATCTTGGTCTGTCAAGTCCAACTCCTGAACCATTTCAGCAGCAACACTAATTGCAGTATCCACCTCAATATCAAATGGAAAGTGGATTGTTCGAACATGACCTGTGCGTCCCAAACACACACATTACTAATTAAGATGCCAATAAGAACAGCATTACCTTGGGAACAAGATCAAATTGAAGATAAAACTACATACCTGTAGAATCTGCAATTCCTAGTTTTAGGAATATTTTGTTGACATCTTTTCTTTGACTTTTCACCACAAAGTCCCAGCTTTCTTCAGGAGCTTCATCTTTCACAACTATGGAAATGTTTCAGGGGATGGGGGTGGAAAACAATTTGAGTCTCCTGGCATAACGAATAAGTTAAAAGGCAAAGATTCTCTATATAATGGTTTTCTTTGAATATCTACCTGACTGAGAGGGAGATGATAGTAAAGATTGAAGACCACTTCCACTCTCCACATCTGATAGAAGAAAAGGATCCATCAAAAGCTCTCTTGCAGACAGCCTCTCAGAAACTTTTGCAATACATTTTTCTATAAATTGTTTTATTTCAAAGTCCTTTACCTTCGCCAATGATGCGGGCTTGATTCCCTATACAGGAAAAAAGTGTGTAAGTTTATTTCAAAAAGGCTCACCAATGGTACATTTACACCATCACATAAATTAAAATTCTGCAAGACTCTATATACGTAAGTTATCGGCCCAGAAGCCAGACTTTTGTTAGTAGAACCAATAAGAAACTGTACAAGTCTAAGTAGAATCAAAATTGAATGCTTTCTAAAACTAGATGTAGTTTAGCGCTGAGCTAGACTGATAAGACCCCTGCTTGTCTCACCCCAAATCCCAATCCACACTCACACCACCACCACAATCACAGCAAGAATAACAAACACGTCAAGGAATAACAAGCACATATGTATAATACAGTCGCACTTCATTCAATCTCAAAACACTAATACAAATAAAACACCAAACACATTCAACCTTTCATATTAACATCCAAAACTTCTACAGAAAACAGCAACAAAACACTCACACCAGACCTTACCCGAGAGCACTTATCTCCACCACAAGCTTAGTTTACCCAAAACTTAGTCATTTCATGTGCAACCCCTCTTCTCCCCATCATCCGCCACATAACAAAACATTCCTAATTGTCTACTGCACTTCTCTCCAATCCCCTTTTGCCAAGTGGATCATCTTCTCTGCCTTTGTGCTGTTAGACAAGGTAGTGGCTGCTGTCTAATCCAACTTGGCCACCTGTCCCTTCTGCTGATCCTGTCCCATGTGTCTAGCTGGGATTGATTCTCTGTAGCAGCTGAAACTCATTCCAAGTCTCTCCTCCTATTCCTATGCTTGTACACCCGGGTTATTAGAGTCTTATCATAAACCTATACCAAAAGTCTTCATAGAATGGCGTCTTTACACCTTGCAGTGGAAAGAGCAACAAAAAAGGGTGGTCTACAATCAGGAAGTAGGACAAGGCAAGAGAAGGGAATGTTAACTGAGGATAAGTAGGGGAAAAAATCAAGTAATGTTGATAAAAGAGGTTTAGTTTCCAGAGAGGAGCTTCTAAAAACAAGAGAAGAAGCAAAAGCTGACCCTGGATGATAGACAAAGGGGGAAATAAATTAGAAAACTAAATGCAGCTCTCACTAATGATTGATGATTGGTATTCATGAACTATTCCCATGGACTATTATAAACAGTTTGTTTGCTGGAATAAAATTGGGTGGGCGAAAAGGGGTGGGAAACGTGTATTGTTTCCAATGAAATTTCAAAAGCTCACTTTGTTTGGTTCATTAGGGTGGGAAAATGAGTAGACAAGCTTCCTTAAATTAAGAAACCTGTCTGCTGATGTGTCACCTAACTTTTACCACCCTATTCTGGATGGGACTTTGTGGAAAACTTAAATAGGCTTGCCCACCCACATTTCCGTGTTTTCCATCACTTCTCCTTACTTTCTTTTCTTGTCCCCCCCCCCTACTGGTGGTCCCACCTTTCAATCTTTCCCACCCCTTTTTCTCTTGCAAACAAACAGCCCCTCAGGCAAAAAGGGGGTGGAAATAAAAGTGCTAGTTAAAGCTCTGATAAATCAATTTTCCCACCAAGCTTCTCCACAAGATATATGAGACTTCCCCGCAATAACATACGTGTAAATTTGAAGTTATAAAGACTTCATCACTGTTGTCACTAATTTGCAACCTTTCCATTATTTTGCCATAACTAACTTCCAATTCATTATCAGAATAGTAAGATGTCATTCTTCTTGTTGGCTAGACAAGGAACCAACTTTTTAAGTGAGCTATAGATTTGAAGGCAAATTTACATGTACCTCTCCTGAGGTATACAACACCTACAAAACCAGTTGTGAAGTTTACATATTTACACATGCCACACTTACTTTTGCAATATAATTGACAAATACACCCAAGCTGTTAATCTGAGACTAAAAATGTTAGAATAAAGTAAATGTTGACCAAATAGCCCTTCCTGATAAAATAAACATCCTTCTTCCATTATTGCCCTTTAATTCTTCTGTAACATTATCGATAGAGAACCATCCATGGCCACACCATCCCTACCATCTTTGGTAAGCCCCCATACATGGATTTGTTCTCAGAAGATGTGTGCTGCTTGACGGACCTCGATTGGAAGCCACAGGACACGGATAACAGAAGAAACATGGTGTTTTAGAGATAATGGGTAAGGCTTTTGGCGTTGCTTGTGGTGGTTGGTAGTTGGGAATCAAATTTGTTGCTGTTGACATTTATGGAGGTAAAACCGCTGGCAGAACGGATAGGTCTTCGGAACAGCCAATCTGGAAGCACCGGATGAGTTGGAAAAGTTGCAGCTCAGACTGATTCTCTCTTCTCTTCTTCTATGCACAAGTTCTACAAATTGTGGTGAGTGGTTCCCAAAGTCTTTGGTTGGCTTCGAAGTTGGACAGAGTGGTTGGTGTTGGGGGATGGATAATGACCTAAAGCTTTGCAACGGACTCCTGGATAGTTGGGAACTACTACTTGTGATAATCATGCCCACTGACACGAGTTCCCCTGGCAGAGAATCAAATTCTGATGACACTGGTGTTCTGGGGTGTCTGCTGACCAAAATGTTGGATCAGTAGCATCCGATCATCAGCAAGATGCAGCCATTGAAGGAGGGGCAGGGATAATAGGAGATGGAGGTGAGGTCTTGGTAATAAAAGGGATGGGGATTTCTATTTATTTCTTTTCTTTTTTCTCGTGTGGCCGGGGGGAGCTGTGAAGGAGAGAACCCTAATTTCTTTCCTTGCAAGAGAAATCAAGGTTCATTAACTGGGTCTTTTTGGCAAAGCACATAGTAATGGAAGGAGTGACAACATCATCATCATTTTCTGCTTTTATAGTTAAACTTGACAATGAAGAAAACTCAAATAAAAAATTTTCCTTTTCGATTAAGAAGAAACAAAAATGGTGTTGAAGTTATTGTTGAC
This sequence comes from Hakea prostrata, assembly GCF_041222555.1. NCBI lineage: Eukaryota > Viridiplantae > Streptophyta > Magnoliopsida > Proteales > Proteaceae > Hakea > Hakea prostrata. The sequence goes on from NC_142607.1 coordinate 14,677,440, forward strand.
TCACAAGAATTCAGGGGTGGGGACATCGGAAGAGTACCAGCATTCTCTCTACTAAGAACACATGAAGACATTTTAGCTGTTCTTCTTTATAATTCAACCAGAGGGAAGAACCTGCTGTGCATAAGGAGAAATGAAAGCTTGTGAGTGAGAGAAAACATGAGAACATCAGAAAAGCATGTGAATGGCTTAAGGTTCCTAGTGGCATTACTGCCGGGGAGGAGAGAACAGAAGAGGCAGATCGAGACATGATTGTTCCATCACTACCATTTTCAGCATTTTCAGGTGGATATTTTGCTCTCTCTAGCATGGAATGAATATTTTCAGGCAAAATCTGGTGGTTTGGTGAGGTGGGCATCAGTAGGCACAGGGAGAGGTGGTGGTGGCAGAGGGAGGTTGAGAACAAGGAGGAGAAGGATTGGGATGATAATTTCAATCTACCCTATAAAGGGTATATTGGTCATAAAATGACTCAAAGCTCAAAGCTTTACCATTTGCAACTAATGGGAACAACCAATGCCTAAATGCGTGTATTTGTCAATTGTTTGAAAGCTGGGGGCATGCATAAATATCAATACCTGATTGGGTTTTTGTAGATATTTAACACGTCAGTGGAGGTACTCGTAATCCTACCAATTTTAATGGGGGAAGGGGGAAGTTAACAGTGATTGGTTTCCTTCCACAGCTAAAGGATAAAAAGCAGATGTGGAAGTAGGAATTCCATTTCACCAGGTAAATATGAAATTTTTCCCCTTTTTGGGAAGACACTTTAATTAGGCATAGAACTTGGACACTTCCCTCCAGATTGATGCTACCCAAAATTTCAATCTACCCTATAAAGGGTATATTGGTCATAAAATGACTCAAAGCCTTACCATTTGCAACTAATGGGAACAACCAACGCCTAAATGCGTGTATTGTCAGTTGTTTTGGAAAGCTGGGGGCATGCATAAATATCTATACCTGATTGGGTTATCTATACCTGATTGGGTTTTTGTAGATATGTAACACATCGGTGAAGGTACTCGTAAACCTACCAATTTTAATCGGGGAAGAGGGTAACAGTGATTTTGGTTCCTTCCACAGCTAAAGGTTAAGAGCAGATGTGGATGTAGGACTTCCATTTCACCATCTAAATATGAATCTTTTTTCCTATTTTGGGAAGATACGTTAATTAGGCATAGAACTTAGACACTTAGCCTCCAGATTGATACTACCCAAATACTTCTTGAATGCAAATGACATCAATTCACCATACTAAATAATGGTCTAACAACTGTTAGAGGAGGCCGGATATGAAATTTAAGATTTGGTCAATTAAAGATTTACAAAAAGAGAAGGCTGAAATAAAATCTAGAAAGTCTATGAGGCATGTCAGGGAAGATCTCAATCACAATTCAACAGACACAAGTCCTTAAATTACTAAAAAAAAGAAGTCCCTGTATACGTGGCTTCCACTAGCATGGGGTCTGGGGAGGTCATAATTTATGCAGCCTTATACCTACTTTCGTGGAGAGATTCTCTCTAGACTTGAACCCACAACCACTTGATCACGATGTAGCAAACACCACCCTTGCACCAACGCCTGCCCTCTAACAATATAAATGAGTCATCGAACTACTCTATCAACATGTTCAAAAGTTTAATATCAAACAAGACCAAACACCAACTAAGCACACCAAACAACCATTCTCAAAAATAGGTAATGAAGTCTGACATCAGACAATTCTCTAGACCATGCGGACCCCAAAAGCAATCACAGATACGGAATGCCTACCATCACTTTCCAAAATGAAAATATTGATGACTGCATATCCTGCCACCTAAAAAGAGCCATCAGCCCTCAGAACTAGAACCCTAAAAGCCCAACAGACAGCCAAACAGAAGGACCAACCCAACTCCAATAATATAGCCCATGAACTGGTACAGGTGGAGAAAGCCAAAGCTGCTTAATGGTGTACTCATCATCTCTGGAAGCAAACTTGCAAGACTTAAAAGAATATATTTAAATATGCAAATGTTTGCAATTTATCTATTGACAGCTTTTAAGGAAATAAAAGAACAAGAAACTATCTTCAATCTAAATGTCAGTCAAAGATTGGGGTTTCTTACTGCTGTCACTTTCTTGTATATTTGAGCTGCATTGGTGCATTCAACATAAGGATATTCAAAGGTGACCAACTCCAGCAAACACATTCCAAAGGAATAGATATCCACAAGCTCATTATATTCCTCCTCATAAAGCTCAGGTGCCATGAACTCCGGAGTCCCTACAATCACAACTACAAAACTCTAGTTTCCAAGAACAAGGTTCCTATTATACTTAAATCGCAAAAAATAGGCGATTCCTCACCGATGACACTATGAGCTGAGCGAGCCTGGCGAAGAATGGCAGCCAGTCCAAGGTCACCAATTTTCACCTCGCCTTGGTTTCCGTTAACAAAAATATTATCACACTTCAAGTCTCGGTGAATAATTGGCGGGTCATGACTGTGGAGATAGAGAAGACCCGCTAATATCTGCCTTGACCAATTTTTCAATGCTCTCAAATCAACATGCTTGTGCTTCTTCCGGTACCTACCAAAATAAGAAACTCCAAATTAGAATATAGATAGCAAAGAGAATCTGGAAAACGCAGGAATAGAAAGCGGAAACCCACTGGCGCAGTGTCCCGGAAGTGAAAATCTCAGTAATGAAGTTGATATTCTTGTGTTTCGTGTCAACCCATGAGTTGTAGAACTTTATTATACTTTTGTGCTTCAAGGTCTTGAGCAAATGCACTTCGGCACAGAGACGTTCCAAATCCTCTGAATTCTTCAAGAGGTCAGCCACCCTAACTTGATTCCATGCTACTTCGATCCCTTCCAATTCATCAAAAGCTTTATAGCTGAAAAAGAAAAACATTTATTTAGGACTCACGGCATAGTACTACATTAGCAACAACAGAGCCAAAGGAGTAATATATTGTCAAGTGCCAAGCAGTACTGGATGAAATAAGGACCAAAAGAAGAGAATAGAAAGGTACACTGTTTTGAATGCCCCCTTCCCCAATACTTCATCATACTGCAAAAACCATCAGAAAAGGTCAAAACACCATCTAAGAACCATATCAACAGCATTGACAATTAAGAGATTTTAAGCGCGTCCAAAAGAATCAAAATGCTCAAATTGTTGAGCTCAATTCAGACTGCAAATAAGGGAATACCACAGAAGTAATCCAGACATAAATTTTACGAACATAGGAAATTAAGGGGAAATTAACCAACAATTATAGTAGATAATAAATAGAGGCTAGGGAGGTCATAAGAAATTACTAACCCGACCATATCTTCCGCTTGGGTCGATCTCGATGAAAGCTGAATCGTCGTCAGTTTCATGTTCGGATGAGGAATCTCCCGGCATTCTCATCTTTAAACGTTAACAAGATGATAAAGCGAAATAACAAATAAACATCTATACTAAAGAATTCCCAAATACAATTACCCTAAGTTCAAATGAAGAAAGAACGAGATTTTATCCAACCCAAAATATGCAAATTGCAAAGGCCTAGGAGAGGAAAGAACGGAATTAGCAGGGGAACCCAATTGAGAATCCGAAGGAACTGGAGATTTGGATGTAAAACTCGAGAATTTCAAACAAGGAACAGTGCGGTTTGAAAACTTTGAAATTCCATAGAGAAGAAAAAAGATAGAGACAGAAAATTGCTGATGTAGATGAAGAGTCAAAATCCACAAGTAGAAGCGTCTGAGGAAAGCGAAGCGTGCAGCTTATACTGAAAAAAATGCGAAAGTGTCGCTGCCGCCACTACCCAGAATAAGTTAACTCTCCTGAGTGATCCAGAAAAGAAGAATTACCTCTTTTGAGTTTCTGGTTGGCTGACGAACGTAAAACGGGAGCTAAAAAATTCAGACCTTCTGACCAAGAAAAACCCAAAAGAGAACCACTTGTTCGTTGGTGATTTATTCTTTACTGTTCGATTCAACGTGCACCCGAGTATCTTCTTTCCTCTCTCCCTGCCTTGGGGGAATACCGTAGAGCAGCTTCGCACAGAAAAGTTTTCTGAACATTTTTCTCCCATATCTACCTCCCTCCGAGGTTTCGACGCGTTGTTGGAATGGATTTTTAAAATCCAGAGTCTCGTTGTGGTGGATATTCTGGAGAGCGGACAGAGACATGAACGCTCTGAATTCAAAGTCACGTGTGAGATTCGATCATGTAGATGCTCCACCTACACTGACAGTCTGACACGGAACTGGTATGACGAAAAAACTCACACGACACCTGAGAAATGGATTATTATTCCATTATTTGATATCATATTGGGATTTTAAGTCAAAAGTTAAGATTTGCAGGTCAATGAAGTTATCTGTCAACCCTAGATTTTAGATCCAAAAATTTATTGCAGATCAGGTTTGCATTGTAGGCATGAAAAGTTTTTGGGTTTACATGGGAGCATATCATATCATATCCAAACTTTAAACTATCCCACGATACATTTTGATACATCTCTCCATTGAATTACACTACAAAACATACAATACTTGATATAGGATGATACGTCCCTTAAAATCACCTTATGGATACGATACTCGATACTCAATACCAATACTTTAAACCTTAATTATATCATTATATTATATATTATATTATATTATTAAATTTTGAAACAGTTGTGGTATGCTTTTTGGTTGACCAAAATACCTCTAAATAAACATGTATCTATTCACAAAACCCAAGAGCTACCAACCCCACGTAACGCCACCTAAAGTCAATCATACTATTATATAAAAGAAAAATATTTTATTAGACCAAAATACCCACCCTTAACTGCAAGAAACCCCTACATTTGTAACCTAACAGACACCAACAACCTATAGATCATGTTCTTAATTTCCACAGAAAAATTAGTCCCGAAGTAAACTCTTCCTCTTAATGTTTTTAATGTTCTTGATTTCAAAATGCATCGCTAAAACTTTCACATGGAAGCTTTCTCTAACTGTCTCTAACGAGTGTTCAGCTTGTGTGATTCAGTTTGAGGTTTCTTGCTTCTTTTTATGAAATAAATAACTCTGAACTTGGAACCTCTCTCTCTCTCTCTCTCTCTCTCTCTCTCTCAACTAGTATAATTGTTGCAGGTTCTTCCCATATTGGTTAGGTTCCTTTGTGCTCAAAAAATCTACGAACCGATTGTCCATGGTCCAACTCGACTGGCTTGCTGATTCTAGTTCGACCCAGTCGGCTTGTTATTATCATTTTTACTTGTTAGATAGCATATAAAAATTCAAATAGGCATCACCAAAAAGTTGGCTCAGTTGGTAATAACCAATACATCTTAGTGAATAGATCATCGGTTGGACTCTCTGTGTTAATATATGTTATAATCTTCCCGATTCCCCATCCCCAATATGTATTACATCACCCTTCAACTATTGGCAAAGAAAAGAGAAAAGAAACAACCCTTTAACCAAGAAAAAAAAGGAAATTTCGAAATATTTGCTTGCAGCTATAAATACTATATTGGAAAATGCTAAGATTACGAGGATGGATATGATGGTAAGACAAAACATACATTACCATTAAAAATCTATACTCTTTAATTTACAATCTAATCCAAATATAAGAAAAATCACACATGCATTTGCATGTGCATATTTACTAGTACACTTCAAAAACAAGTTTCAATATAAATTTCGAGCAAAAACGAGTTTCAAATCGTTACTAGACATATTTGAATTAAAACACATTTTAATCCTCAAAAGAATACCTTTGCGCATCAAATGTTAAATAATTAGAGATTTCAATAATACTCTTTCATATGCTCAAAACTATTTTCTCTAATTCAATCTAAAGCACAACTCGTGACAGTTATCTTGTAGAAGCATAAAGTCTAAGGAGGTCATGGGATTCAATTCTCTTATCCTCGGCCCATGAATCTCAGTCACTATGACTTGATAATAACCTTAAAAAAACATCCAAAGCTCATATGGAATGGTCTAAGTTTTGTTGAGAAATCTATATAAAAAATATAGATATTTTATATATCAAAATTGTTTTTGGGGGAATTTCTTTTAATATAAAAATAAATTCATTACTTATCCTCGTGTACAAAGTTTAGCAAGATCAATATTATCCCCACCAACGAAAAAACCAGCCCCCAGCGAAGAGTCAAGACATTATGATGTCACAGAACACTCCGCATATGGCTTCATATTTTTATAGTTCAAAATCCTTTATTTTATTTTATTTTATTTCTATTTTGTTCCTCGAGCAAGTGACATTCTTTGGGCCCCACCAAATGCAAATAGGCTAGTTAACCATTTCAAGGTTAGGTGGAAATTCAACACTTGAATGGTCACAACAATGTTGCCACCTCATTATCCCCTCTAATCGTTTGCCAAAAGAGGGGAAAAATAAAATAAAAATCCAACCTTTGACTTGTTCTTGAATAGTTTTCATTTTTCTATTTTGCTTAGTCAATGCATCGATTTTAACTCATTCTTTTTAAATTAAATACTACATATACCAATAATTGAAGCATGAACTTCATACTGAGGTAGTGAGGTTTGACAATGCCAATTCTAAACCAAAACTTTTTTAATTCAACCTCAAGTATGTCATACTTAATTTCTAATTATTGATCAAATTTTTTTTTTTTTTTTCAAACTTTAACATCTCACAACAAATATGCATATGGTAGTCCAGCTAGGGAGAATCCAATCATCGTAGCCCTTCTATCACTTATATTTGTTTTTCTTTTTGTCTAAAATGTTTATTTGTGCATATATTGGTATGTCTTTTTGGGTTAATAAAACATACGGACCTATTTTTTGTGCTAGAAACAAAGTTTTTAAAACACCAAAGGGTTGTTTGATAACGTTTATGTTCTAAAACATAGCTTGTCTGTCAGCTTTCCCAATCCATGAACCAAACAAACAACATTTTTGAAATTTCATAGAAAATTTGTTTTATCAAACTTTTCTTACCCCTCTTTTATTCCAGCTAACAAACGGTGCCTAGCTAAATGATGTGGAATTTGGCATTGCATGGAGAAATTGGAAGAATATGAGCAAACAAACATTGAAATGGATAATTTAGGGGTGCAAGTTTGGCCCTGATGGCCTTGACCTGCCCTAAGTCCGGGCTTGGGCTCAAGATTTTGGCCCTGAGAGCGGGTTAGGACCAAAATAGTATAGCCCTAATTAGAGCTAAGGAAGGGCCTGAAATTACTCTTTGGCCCGCTAGGCCCGGTCCCGGATTTTTGCCCTGACTGTGGCCTTAATCTTAGCCTTAATTTTGTCCTGATGCTTGATCTCAATGAATTAGGAACAAAGACAAGTATAGGGCCAAGTATAAGGTCAATCAGGGCTAGGGTTAGGGATAGTGTTAGGGACAAGGCCAATCAGGGCTAGGGTCAGGGATAGAGCCAATCAAGGCTAGGGTCAAGGATAGAGCCAATCAGGGCCAAGGCCAATACCAGAGACAGGGCCAATCAGAGTGGAAATGGGCTTGGCTTGGCTCAGTAGGGCTTAGTTAGGGACAATAATCCTGGACCCTGATTTAGGGTTATGGCAGAAATAGGCTTAGATTAGAATATATAGAATTGAGCTTGGGATTGTGGAACGCCAACCAATATATATCCATTCGATGGATAGATTTTAAACTTTTAACGATTTCCAATATCCACTACCAGCTGAGGATTAATAAACGATTTCCAAAATGTTGAAGCAGGTGAAGACTTCATTAACTGTCCTCGAAAATCATCTATTAGGCTTTGAGGCTGTAACTGTGCATTAAAACTGCCAGGCCACTATGGGTTTTTAGTTTCTCCCTTCGATTCACATTCACCCTATATATAATCAGAGAATCACAATTAACCTTTCCACTTCCACAACAATATCTTCGTTCTTGCAGAGTTTAAGGTTTGAATCAAGTAAGAAAATTAGATCCAGATGGCCATTTACACTGGCGATGGTGAAGCAGAAAGTTAGCATCTGACACCCTCCCTTGAAAAATATGATTTTATCTCGTTTTACTTGAATTTGATTACTTCTCTTTCATGTTCTGCAGAAGTCTTAAGAGTGATGAGAGATCAACACCCAACTCACTTCACACTTGAGATCAACTCATTTTCTTTGCTCTCTAATTCCTCCCTTGAAAGTTACGACTCAGGCGATTTCGAAGCTGGTGTCTATAAATGGTTGCTCTACTCAGCTTATCAATTTACTATATCTTCATCACTATATTTGTTTATGTTTTTACATTATTTTCATTTGGGAGCGTGTGGTCTAAATTAATTAACTGTAAATCGGTGCATGTTGCAGGAAACTCCGTTTGTACCCAAATGGAAACAAGAGTAGAAAAGGTGAAGGGCACCTCTCTATTTACTTGGTAATGTCAGAGACAAATACACTCTCTCCAGGTTGGGAAGTCCATGTCTTTTTCAGGCTTTTTGTGCTTGACCAACTCAGAGACAAGTACTTGACATTCCAAGGTTCCTCTCTTCAACTACTTATTCTTGTTATTAAAATTCATTTTTCAATCAAAAGCTTGTTAACCACTATTACTTTAATGAAGTAACATAACTACCATTGTTGCATGTATGAGTACTCTAGCTGCTGATGGACAAGCAAGACGATTCCGTGCAACTAGAACACAATCTGTTGGATTTACTAGATTGATTACCCTGAAAGAATTCAAAGACCCTAACAAGGGATTCTTGGTGAACGACAATTGTGTGTTTGGTGCTGAAGTATTTATCCATAACGAGACTTTTCCAAGCAGAAGGGAATGTTTGTCGATGAAATCAGTACCTGTCAGCTGCAAACATACTTGGAGGATAAAGAAATTCTCTGAATTGGTTAATGAATTCCACTGCTCTGATAGTTTTATTGCTGCTGATCATAAGTGGTACCTTGAAAGCTATGTTTTTCTTAATTTTACGTATCACCCATAAACCCTATTTCCTGCATCTAAAATATGAGCTTTTCTAAATTTGGTGGTTACAGGAAAATCAAGATTTATCCTAAAGGTAATGGTTTATGGAAAGAAAAATCGCTTTCGTTGTTTCTGGAGTTGAAAAATTCAACTATGCTTCTTCCTTCGCGAGGAGTATATGTTGAGTATAAATTGCGAATAATGGACCGGTGAACAGTAAAGACATGGAACATAAAGGTGAGCCATTTTATCCAATTTCCTCCATTGCAGTGCACAACATGCAATCTCATTTTGAAAATTACAGTTGTCTGGTTAGAATTCTTTGAGACTTGTTTTTATTAAAGTATAGATTTGCCTTCCTTCTCTATTCGTGCTTGATTCCATAAGCACTCAACATGTGAGATGATAGTTGAAGCATACATTCTACTTGTTGGAGTAATTGAGAAATCAGCATGATAGTTGTGTGTTGTAGTTAGGGTATTTAGTTTATGGTAGTGATTTGGTGATGGAATATTAAAAGGAACATATATTATGTGTGGGTTCCAAGTAGACTAACACCATTAATCGCCATTAAGTATATTCAAATTTCAAACTAATGTTGGGTTTTTTACTTCTGGGTCTTCTTAGGGTACCATAAACTAATGTTGAGTCCGTAGCGCAATATATTAAGTGTGGATCTTAACCAGACTAACACCGTTAGTTGCTGCTACGGATATTTAGATTTAAAATGTGGAGAGATCAAAGTGCCCCTCAAATTATTTAACTCACAATCCATTATCTAGTTGTTGCTATTTGTTCAAGAATTATGAAGAAAATATTTTAAATCATGCAAGGAACAGTGCAGTTCGAAATTCTTTGAAATTCTATAGAAAAATGCTGATGTAAATGAAGAATCAAAACTCGCAGGTCACATGAAGCGTCTGAGTCCTCCAGAGTGATCCAGAAAGAAGAAATGACCTCTTTTGAGTTATGGTTCGCTGACGAACATAAAAATGGAAAAAGCTCAGATCAATTAACCTAAGAAAAACCAAAAAGAAAAACAGAAAGCTCAGATCTACACTCGTTTGTTGGTGAATTTTAATGGTTTGAATCAACGTGCACGCAAGTATTTCCTTTCCTCGCTCTCTCCCTCTATCTTGGGGGAATTCCGTAGAGAAGCTTCCCACAGAATCGTTTTCAAAGCAAGGTTACTTCTCATTTTAATGGAGATTCTGGAGAATGGAGGGAGACATACACCCTAAATTCAAAGTCACGTTTGAGATTCGATCATGCAGATGCTCTCCTTACAGTGACACGGAACTGTTGAAACGAAAAAAAACCTCACACGATACCTGAGAAATGGATTAGTTTTTGATATCATACTGGGAAACGTTAAGGTTTGCAGGTCAAAGTAAGTTATCGGTGCAACCGATGTCTATAAACCCTAGTTTTTAGATCTGAAAATTTGTTGCAGATTAATAAAGAATGAAGTAATTTGGGTTGTTATGCAAAGATTAACGACCCGTTTGATAAATCCACCAAAAACAGCAGTTTTGATATCTCTTGCTGAAAAATTGGCCAAAAACTGTTTGATAAAACCATTACATTTTGCATGATTTTTGCTAACATAAATTGAAATCTATAAAAAAAAATTGCTTCACGAAACACTTTTGACACAACATCTATTTCTCGAAGTAAAATTTGGTGCGGATTGGATTTAAGTGAAATAAATTTATAAAGGGTATTTGAGAAAATTGACACTCTAAATATAACAATGACAAATTTTATTACAATATTTCAAATTTTTTACTTCGAAACAAATTTGATCAAATGCATAAATAAGTCTTTCTGCTTCTAGAAATATTCAGAACTCTTTTTGGTGTTTCTCAAAGCACCATAAACACTTGGTGAATTATCAAATAGGTATGGGCGTATTTGAAATGTCACCAGAAAACAGTTTCTAGTATTTCTTGCTTCAAGGAACAAAAAATCAGTCAAAAACCATTTTATACATTGTTTTCTTCTCGTTGATTTTTAAAACATAAATTAAAATTTATTAAAATTTCTACTTCAAGAAGTAGTTTTGACACAATAACTATTTGTTTTTGCATCTATTTTTAAAGCACGAGTTGAGGACTGACTAAGTTTTAGTAAAAGAGTTTAGAGGAGGATATTAATGGATTTTTACATTCTAAGTGTTAGTAGAAATAAAAGATTAGAAAAAAAGATTTCTTTTATATTTAATGGATGAAAAGTTTTGGATCCATGGCAATATATACTTCAAAAACAAGTTCTAATAAAATTTCAAGCGAAAATTGATCTCTCTGACCATAACAAGATTGTTTTTTAAGTCGAGTCAAGCCTGTGATGATAACCAAACAAAACCAAATTACAGGTTATCTACTTTCTTTTAATATTAAATAATTTGTTGATAAATTTGAGTTTCAAACCTTTACTTACACAAACTTGAATTAAAACACATATTAATTCTCGAAAGAAAACCTTTGCACATCCATCAAGTGTTGAATAATTATAGATTCCAATAATGTTACTTTTTCACATGTTTAATACTATTTTCTTAATCTAATCAAAGGTCATGTGAAATGGTCTTTAGTTTTGTTGAGAATCCTATATGAAAATGCAGACCATTTATACATTAGACTTGTTTAAGGAGATTTTTTTTAATAAGAAAATAAAAATATTCATAACTTATCTATGTTTGCAAATTTTAGAGCAATATTGTTCCACTGGATACTCCTACAATTAACTGTTACATCTAAAGCCTGATACATAAATAGTTTGGAATAGACATCTTTATAGAATCTATATTTGGTAATTCATATTCAAATATTCGTTACTTATCTATGTTTGCAAAGGTATTTTTTTTGTTACAACTAGTAAAAACAAGGGTAGAAAATGAAAAACTTTACCTGCAACAAGGGCAGAATAAGGATTAAATATTGGGGGACGGGTGAATAATAAGTCCATATCACTTTTCCAGCGGACAAGCAGCCACATATATATTGTGGGTTCAGGTGGGACCCACCGTTAGATTATTTTATTATATTTTAGTTCAATATAATTATACAAATTTACAATATTAGAAAAAATTAATTTAATTAGTTCAATAATTAAATTAAAAAATTTAAATTAAGTCGTCCTTTTTTTAAAAAAAGAATAACATAAAAAATTAGAGAGAGAATACATATTACTTAAATAATTATTTCAATATAATATTATAAAAATTAATTAGTTCAATAATTAAATTAAAAAAAATCAATTGGTTCATGCCTTGGTGGTTTTCTAAGTTTTCAAAATATAATATTAGAAAAATTGAAAGAGATATTACCTGATAATTGTGAAGATGATACCATTTAAGCCACTTGTGAGAGGTGTGAGGAAAGAAGAGAAAAAAAAAAATAAAGAGACTCACTAAAGAATAGAAATATTAGAAGGGAGAAATTTATGGATAATGAATTAATTTCTAATTAAATTTTTAATTTTTTGTTCCTTAAAAGTAGGAAAGGGTTTAATGGTAATCATTAGATAATGATTAAGAATAACATTTATACCCATCATTTTTATTTTAAAATTATTTTTAATATTAAGAGACCAAATAATAATATTTTACATGTGCAGTGAGAAAAATAAAATAAACAGTAGGAAAACAATCAAATTTAAAAAAAAAAATAGAAGAGGCAGCCCTTATGTGGCTCCGCCACTGATTGACCTAGAGGGTTTCATCCAATTTTATGGCTCTTTTTTTTTTGTAAAAGCTAACTTCAAATAAAATACATGTTTAGAGCCTCAAATGAATAGAAGAAAGTGTGAACCCATGCAATTCTTCATTGTTGGTTTCTCTTGCCTTTGCCATTTGAAAGGAATCTGTGAATAGAGTTGCCAACAACTATTTTATGGTTCAAAATTTTTTAGCTCCCGCCCCCAAAAAACATGGGGCCCACGGTAAAATTTAGCATTGCCAAACGGCTTTTGAACTTTCTTTTTTGGCTCCTAGGACCACATTTATTTTAAGTTCCATGTTGAGAGCTGTCGGACTCATTTGAAAGTAGTTGTGAATAGAGTTGCCAACAACTATTTTAGCTAAAAAACGTGTTTCATACTTTCATTACAGTAGCATTACCAAACGGCTTTTGAACCTTCTCTTTTGGCTCCTAGGACCACATTTATTTTAAGTTTCATCTTGATAGTTTTGGTCCAAAACTAAAAAGTGTTACTTGTTCTAACTTTTATGTGTATACATTTGTAGGACCTACTAGGAATTGTTCTACTCCCTCTAATTTAGATGGTTTCAAAGTTTTTTTTTTTGGGGGTTAGTGACGATTTTGTATATAGTAAGGGTAGGGATCATCACACATATTATTACGAGAGTAGAATTCTGACCTCTTCACTAGGAGGTGTTAATAATTACAAATGTTTACCAAAAAAAAGTTAATAATTACAAATTGAACAATCCTTTGATTTCAAAATTAAATATACTTCACTGGTTGAACTAATAATGTTAGTCTAATTGGATTAGGTTAGAAACCATAAGCAATATTAAAAGATTTTTTTTTTTCTTTTTGGGAATTGGTAGCTTGATATTAGGGGGTGCAGATTATCGCTCCAATAACTTGATCGTCCAAACAAGCCGTATCACTTGCAACAAAGTGTTTGATCAGTATGGCCGGAGAACATCTCCATAAATCAAATCAGTGAATGCACATAGCTTTAAGCAAATTGAAGTGACTTGCATAGCTTTGGGTACATAATGTAGGGTTGAGTGTGCGTGGCTTGTGCCTTTAATGTACATGACTTATATATTGGGTTAGTAGTTACTTGGGCTATTGGATCTACTGATGTTTACTCCATTGATTATCGTTGGATGCAGAGGGTCATGGTTGCTAGTATTATGGATCCAATCCCTCAAGGATTCTATCCTAGAGAACAGTAAGTGCTTGGAAATGCTGCCAACAAACTTACACTACTCTTAGTTGGACTCTTCCCTCGCGCTAACCGTTCTAGACCGGCACCTTCGATTCACATTCGGTTCAACTAGAGCATGAACTATTACATATATTATAGGGAGAGTCAAATCCGTGACTTATTCCCTAAAAGATTGCAGTGATTTGACTGAACAATCATTAGTAATAATATTAAATTATATTTGTACCATGAAAGTTTGATATTCACGCTGATACTCACTCAATAAGAAATAGTCAATTCAGGTATGATATTTATTAATCGGCCTTCTCTGTAGGCACCGGCACCGGCACGGGCATCCGGTTTTGACTTTTGATATTTATTTTCCTGCCACGTAGCACCCAGCGTTGTGTGGTTCTAAGCTTTGTCTCTCTTTTGGGTAAGACAAAAAGACCTACTGTGCCGGTGGACGTTATGAAGTTTCCATTGCCGACATGGAGATCACAGATCATCCAACCCGAATCATACGTTTTCTATTGAATCAATCCATAAAATTTGCGGTTTACTCGGCCTTGCACTACTCTCGAGCCGGCACCAATTTTACTAATGGCACATAACCAGTGGACATTGCGTCTTTTGTTGGGGTATGAATCTGGAGGCCGGCACCAATTTTCCTAGTACATAAACCCGAGTATGCATCTCTCTCGACGGGATGACGTTACAACCACAAATTATGTGGGCCCACAAATAAAAAAATAATAAAATATATTAAAAAAAAAAACCCATCAACCTAATCTTGTGGGTCTCCGTTAAATTCTTAGTCAATAGGCCGTTCCTATTAGGAGGAGGTGATCCGGACTCTAGAATGCGATGGGTCCCAGCGGTTTTTCATGTTTTGGGGTTAGGGCTTCTGTGTTCGTCTTCTTCCTCTCTTCTTTGAGTTGTGCTTTGGTGTTTAATGACTGTAATCTTGCGATTGTTGTTTTGGATTTAGGATCTTTGGTGTGAGATTCATCATTTGCACAAGATTATTACACATTTTTTAAGGTTACAAGTTCCTTCATAGTGCATTGAGCTCAAAACCGAGCTTTGGAGAGTTGAACTAGGTTATGGGCGAACTCATTCATCATTTGTATATATTCTCTTCTTTTATTTCATTATTGTATGGTCATTTTAGCACACTAACCTCTCTCATCAAGGCCTAACAAACTTTTTTTTCTAAAAGTTTCTAAGAGTGAAAAGAAGGATGCCATATTGATAGTTTGCGGTTGTTCTTCATGGTTCATCAACTGGCATTTAAAACGAATTACCATCGAATTGTTGCTCAATTGCTAATAACTGACACTTCTTAGTGAAGAGGTCACAAGTTTGACACTCCATATGGTATAATCCCGACCCTACTATAAAGCTACCGATTCCGTAAAGAATCAAAATCGAATTGTTTATCTGAGAATTTCAATTTATGAAATCAAGCTATTTACAAAACGATTCGGTGTAGCAATTCTAATGGGTTAATAATCAATTTATATGGTTCGGTTTGGTTTGGTTTGGTTCGATTTTGGTAAGCGGTCGAAACTGGTTTGTTGATGGGAGATTAATTCATCTAAGAAGTTGACCATAATGGATATTTACATGTCGGCCGCTGACTCCAGTAGACAGCTGGAGCTTAATAAAACGGCTATGACGAAGTCTTTACCTAAATGCCAAATCTCTAAGGTCTACCGTTGTGGGTAATGTGACTTTTTCTTTTTGAAAAATATTTTTATTCCCTCCTCTGTCCTCAAAGCGTATTTCAAACATTCCTATAACGGTTGTCACGCACCTGTAACACGCCTCCTTTATTGGGTTCGGTCCTCTTCCTTGCTTTCTTCGCAGCTTAATAACAACCCCAACTGTCGGAGCTTCTCACTCTCTCTTATCTGATTTTGTGTTTTCTTCTGAATTTGCCATGAACATGAAAATGCCAAGCATTTCAGTGGCTACAGAGGATGACACAACGAAAGCAGACATCAAGAACACCGATGTACGATCTTCTCCTACTTCATCTACGTCCTTGTGTCTCCCATTAAAGAGAAAACGACCACCCACGATTGAGATTCCACAGGTCTTGCAGGAAATACACACAGAAAAGCTCAAATTCCATGAGAAAACGGTCGGAGATCAGACACACTGCTTTGATGAATCGGAAGTTGGGGTTTTCTCCATGAAAGGGAAGAAAAGGGTTATGGAAGATACCCACAAGATTGTTTCTACCTCCAATGGACAAACTAGGAAGGTAAAATGCTATTCCCTCTTTTCCTTTTCTCCCAGAGGACTGAGGAGAAATCTAAATCCTGGGTTTGTTTTTGTTCTACCAGTGCTTGTTTTCCTTACTTTTTTTTTTTCTTCTTTGAATTGAATTATAGTTGCACTAATAAAGAGGGTTGAGTTTTTCTTGGTTGGACATATCGGATCAGAAAAGATTATTTCTTTTTTGTTGGGCATTTAGGAATTCAATGATATTGTAGTGGTAAGTGAACTTAATTTGTGGTGAAATGCAGTGCTTTTTTGGGGTTTATGATGGACATGGAGGCACCAAGGCAGCTGAGTTTGTTGCAGAGAATTTACATGGGAATATACTTGAAATAATGGATAGGTGTGTAGGTCATACGGAGAAGGAGGATGCAATTAAAGCTGCATATCTCAAGACCGACCAGGATTTTGCAAAACAGGTATAAATAAGTGGTTCTTTTTTTCAAATATAACTGTTAAGTAGTGAAGCAGTCATTCTTGTTGAGAAGCTTCTCTGTTTCCATTATTATAATGCAAAAAATTCATACTAACATGGTTATTCAAATAATCCAACCAAAACTGCAAAAGCTTATGGTCAACAGGATGACTGTAACATCATTAGTGCACACCATGAAAACACTTACCTCCTGAAACAAAAGCCACCATGCACATCCGCACATTGAATAGGATGAGCCATTGGTGGCGAACTTTGGGATTATTTTCCAGCTTTATCAACTTAGAATAATAACTATACTGGTTGAAGGCTTCAAACTGTAAAAGTCTACTGCTTGATTCTGGTTTTGGAATATGATTCAAGATAGAGATGGTTTACATAGACTTACGTTGTTTGTCAGAATTCAAAATATTTTACATTCAAACTCCAAACCTTGTCCTGTAAATGTTAACTAGATGACCCTTAAACAGCCTCCAGAACCACTGCCTCTTTCCATTCAATATGTATGGATTAAGAAGTTTGAAATCTCTATTTAGCTTATCTACCTTTATTGGTAAAATGAGTTATTGATTTCCTGTCTCAGGAAGATGTGGCTTGTTTGCTCGGAACTCATATCATATGAATATGGATTGGAAAGTTGGATCCAGATTTGATGGATTATTAAACATGGAAGTATGCATGCAACCTTCTAATTGACTTTAAAACACTGATTGCAATCAATGGTTGTAACATGTTTGACATAAATTTGGGTTTTGGATTCTCTGTTTAAAGGAAGCCAGCTTGTGAAAACATCCGACTCTGATGCTCTTAACATTTATAGTGTAATCAATTCTGAATCCAAACACATTGAGCTTACAGAGATTTCTAACCCATTGAGATTCCCATGTAGTATTTTTCTTGTAGTGTTCTCTTTCAGTTCCATCTTTCATACAAACAAAAGAAAACAGTACTCAGAAAAAGATGGAACTAAAAAGTCTGAAAGCCTACACTTAATATTGCAAAATTTTCTCATTGTGTTTATTTGTCTGCTCTTCATTTTTTCTAAAGCTTGGTTTAATGCTGTAGAATGTTAAATTAAGACTGTGGAATGACAACAGGGTTTAGCCAGCGGCACTTGCTGTGTAACTGCCCTGATTGAACAAGGCAATATTCTTGTTTCAAACTTGGGAGATTGCAGGGCAGTCCTCTGTAGGGATGGCATGGCTGAAGTCCTCACTAAGGACCACAGAGCTGAACAAGAAGATGAGCGGAAAAGAGTTGAAAACAAGGTGCCTGTTGCTGCTTTTGCTTTTGCTTTTGCTTTACCATAGTGAATTTTGTTAATACCATGATGAATTATAGGATACTCAGGAATGACTTAGGCTACTTTTTTTGACACTATGATGTAGGGAGGGTACGTAGACATCCATCGAGGAGCTTGGAGAGTCCATGGAATACTCTCTGTTTCTAGAAGCATTGGAGATGTTCATTTGAAGGAATGGGTAATGGCTGAACCTGACACAAGGATCCTGCATTTGACTCCAGACATGGAGTTTCTTGTCCTAGCCTCAGATGGACTGTGGGAAAAGGTTAGTAGGAAGGAACTTGTCTTACCATGGAGCATTCTTTATATGCAGAAGTACTGACTTGGAAAATTATTTGCTTGTGTGTGTTTGTCAACTATGGAAATTTATACACATGTCTTGTTTTTTATGATTGGTATTCTTTCTTTATCTGATCAGTGCTTCTAGTGTTTTTCGATTCTGTCCATTCTATAGATTTTTGTTATAGTTAGATTGTTAGTGTGGGAGTCTATGACACTGGTTCCTGTGGGACTTTCTCCTGTTGACAAGTAGAACTTTTTATTTTTCGGATGAATGAAAATAATCATTAACCAAACCCCAAAGTGGGGAGGAGAGAATATACAAAGAGGAGAAGGGGAGAATGAGGGGGAGAGGGGTTGGAAATCACAACTGACTCATTGGCAACAAAGTGGATCCAAGACCTCAGGAGACTACAATAACTCTGTTCCATCAGTCAGATGGGGCAATGCAGGGGACTGTGACCAAACATTTTGAGTTTCCTAGTAGGAAATCTTCCAGGAAAATGTATGTGCCTCAGCAGAATCTAATGAAATCAGTGTATATTTTTGCTGATCTTGATATATTGATGGCGCGTTGATTATCATTTTGGTGAGCTATGATTTGGTAAATTGTATTCTTGCTTTTGTTTAATAGGGCAATTGATTTAGACTGGCAGAAAATATGTTGTGTAATAGCATTAAGATTTGGTTTCTCTTATCATTTTATGTATGGCATACATAAGACTTGAATACAGGGGAAAAAAATTCTTGTGATCTCTTCCTCCACAATGAAGAGAAGGAAATAACTTATAATGAAAAAGAAAAAAAATAAAAATTGAATGTCCTTTTGATTAATTGTTTTGTCATTGATTGAAGATGTCTCTATCTATTAGACTGAACTTATAAATGGGCTGTTTCACTTTCGTTTCCTTAGGTGGATAGTCAGGAAGTGGTTGATACTGCAACACGTAGCTGTTTGGCTGCTAACAAACAAAGATCAAATGCTCTGTGGAAGGAAGATGATAGGGAGTCTGATTGTGAGAATGTGAGTCCTCCATTTAAAGCTCGCAAGATTTCCCAGATCAAGCAACAGAAAGTGAAGTATCATTCCTCAAGTAAAGAAAATGGTGGATATCATAAGAAAAGTAATTTTAGGAAAGATGAAACTGAGACTAATGGTGAAAACCTGAGTCCATCATCGACTTTACAGAAGACCTCTCAACAAAAAATAAAAATTCATTTGCAAAATCAAGAGAACAACCACTGTTGGCAGAAACCAGCTTCCAGTGGGCTCATGGCAGCTTGTAAGGAGCTTGTGAATCTTGCCGTGAACAGAGGAAGTTTGGATGATGTCACCGTGATGATCATCAATCTAAAGAAATTCCAATGCCAAAGCAGATGATCACATTTTTGCAGTTCGGTTGTAAGGGGCTTGTGAATCAGGCTGTGAACAGAGGAAGTTTGGATCATATCACTTCGAAGATCATAATTTCAATCCTGAAACAGATGATCACATTTTTGCAGTGCTGTTGTAGGAGCATTTTGGATGAAAATCATTGAAATTCAACCTAATGAAATTCAAATGACAAATCAGATGATCACATTTTTGCAGTTACTGTGGTCTATTGTCTTAATGTATTATTTTAAATGCCAAATACATAGACACCAGAGTATCTCTCTCCCATTACCCAAAAAAAGAGTCTCTCTCTCTCTCTCTCTCACATCCCTATTTGTTATCATTCTAATGGACAAAAACTTCTTACATCATCAACTACTTCTGCATAAAATTTCATAAACAATCAAGAAGTTGTGCCAGACTTTTTTATATGCTAATGCCTGTCTATACCTACATAAGATGAGATTTTCCATGATAATATTTTTCTATAACTAAGATGAAGTTGGTCGTTCATCTTTCATTGATGGGTTAGAATTGATTCTTTTTTTTAATCTATTCTTACTGTGTACTCTATAATCTCCTCTGACGAATCAACATGAAATATCTGGGTAGGTTCATTTTTCTTATTAACATATATGACAAAAAGGATTAAATTAAAGGGTTGATTATCTCTAAAATACTTCCCCAACTCGAATGCAAAAGAAGGATAAGACACATAGGTACAACTAGATCTGCAACTTCCAGTCTCTTTTTCTGTAATTGTCATCCCTAGATTCCTCCCTCTTGGTCTAATCTCTGTTTTTCTTTTGAACATTTCTATAGAAAGTTAAAAAGTCGAAGAGAACTTTAAAGTTCAATCCCACATCGGAAAGACAAACTTTCTAATTTGACTGGCAGTCTTTTACCCCATTCCAGTTCATAACTTCACATTGATTGATTTGTCCTCCATGAACTCTCTCTCTCTGACGTAGCAACGTAATCTCCAAATCTGGTGAAAAGAACTTTCCTTCTTTTTGACCTTTGATGGGGAAAATAAAGGTAGAAACCCAGAAACAGTAACAGAAGTTAAACCACCTTGGTTAAGAAAAGCGGGTTTTTAAAGAAAAATAATTAATAAACCCCTGTTTCAGAAGCTTACAAGGCCTACAGATTATTGAATATTAAAAAAAGGGTTTTGTTCTTCCCACAATTTCTCTCCTCACCCTTTCCTTCTAATTGCCAGTTTGGAAATTGGATATATTTATCCATTTTCATTTCTCTATGGAGGATAAATGCTGTTAAAAACATCTCTGCCAGCATTTAGGAGTAGATCTTGTGGGTGAACAGAGACTTTTCTCAGTTTCTCCATTGATAGATTATCATTTCCACAGGGTCAAGAAAACCCACCATTTATCACTGTTTATTGAGCTAGCACTTTTGAGTTATTGATTACAAGTGATTGGAAAAATGCAAGACCCAATTAGGATTCCTGCTTGTTTTTCATCTGCAGAGAAGCCAACTGATGATCCTGCCGCCGTGACCCGCTCAGGCCAGAGTGTGTTCGTGTCAATCTACAGCACAAAGATTGCAGGTCAGTGCCATCTGATCACCATAACTTGGTGCAAGAATCTGCTGCTTCATGGGCTCTCTGTTTCAGTGGATGGGCCAGAGGGAGAGAGTCACTACAGCTGCAAGGTTGAGCTGAAGCCCTGGTATTTCTGGAGGAAGCAAGGTTCAAAGCGCTTCACGGTGGAAGGCACGGCCGTTGATGTCTTCTGGGATCTAAAGATGGCAAAATTTAATGGAGAAACAGAGCCACAGTCAGATTACTATGTTGCCGTGGTATGTGAAGAAGAAGTAGTGTTATTGCTTGGTGATCTGAAGAAGGATGCTTACAGAAAAACAGGGTCTCGACCAGCTCTAATGGAGCCCATTCTGGTTTCAAGGAAAGAACATATTTTTGCAAAGAAGAAGTTTTCCACAAAAGTCAAGTTCCATGACAAAGGCAGGTTTCATGAGATTTCAGTAGAATGCAACAACCTCCATCACCACAGTAGCAACAACAACAACAATAACAGTTCTGGAAGTGGTGGGTTTGATCCAGAAATGGAGATAAAGATAGATGGGCACTCGGCCATTCATGTGAAGCATCTCCAATGGAAATTCAGAGGTAACGAGTGCATATCCATGAGAAAATTTAGAGTGGAAGTGTATTGGGATGTCCATGATTGGCTATTTAGTCCAGGTCTACGGCATGCTCTGTTCATATTCAGGCCAGTTTCATTACCCACATCACCACCATCGACATCAACCTCATTATCACCACCATTGTCATCATTGAAGTCGACTCCACTGTCATCTCAGACAGGGGATTCTAGTTCAGTAGAGGGTTACAATGCAACTGGGTCATTTGATTTTTGCTTATTTCTCTATGCTTGGAAGGTGGAATGAGTTTTGAGATATCCAGACAAAGTGGTATTATGTCATTTTTCCCTACTATCATCATCTTGAGCATCTCCAGCTTTAGTAAAGGTAGCAGAGCTAAAGAGGCAAGTGGGTCTTGCCTATCTTCATGGCAATGATGACTTTTGGTTCTGAACTCTGTAGATTTGTCTCTCAAGCTGATCAACTTCAAGTTTGAATACAATCCAGAGAGAGAATATGCTAAGGAAGCCATCACATGCGAGAGGTTGGTGGCCCCCCAGTGGTGGGGTTGGAAGTTTGTTACAGCTGGTAGTGATTAGATACACAAGAGTGGCCAGGACAGATTGAATCACAAACATGCCCAATAATTCCCAATCTAGAGGCATCTCAATCCTCTCTCTCTCTCTCCCTTATTTTATTCTTTGAACTCACTTCTATAACCTTCTTGTTGGCTGGTCTTTGTATCTCTTCTCACATCTTGATAAGAGAGAACCTGGAAATTTTCTCTTCATAATGTAGTTATTTTAAAGGACAAGGTTACCAATTTGGCATAGGTGATTGAATCAAGCACATGAGAGAAGGGCTTTGATGTGTGTGTGTATGTACGTTTGTGTCTAATGGTGGGGCTGTGGAAGTTGATGGATGGGGAACACTGACTTGTAAAAGTTTGTGAATGTGGAAATGCATGTGCACAGGACCTCAAGTTTCTCTTCTTTGGTTCTTTATATTCTTTCTTCTTTTGTTTTAGGGCAAATTACACGATACCAGTTATATTTTGGGCAAAATTTTTGATCACCCACTATTGCCTCATAAATTATATGGCACTCACATGTAAATTACAAATTATCCATGTTGGACAAATTAGGGGTTGGTGGATGGTAGATTGGTGGTGAAAGGTGGATTTTTAAACATCTATAAGGTTTGTAATAAAAATCAGAAAATTTTCAAATAACTCACACGTCTGTGCATGAGCCAATGAGAGCACACAGGCATCAATGGAGATTATTTTATTTCAAGATAAAGTATAGTTACTCTGTGAGTCTGTGTACTAATGAATCTGAACAA